>NC_081790.1:360000-395000 GCF_963082965.1 Carassius carassius | reverse complement strand
TGACCCAGTGAATTGGTGAATCAGTGACCAAATGAATCAGTGAATCAGTGAACCAGTGACCCAGTGAATCAGTGACCCAGTGACTCGGTGAATCAGTGACCCAGTGAATCAGTGAACCAGTGAATCAGATCTGCAGACGTCTGATTGCTCTCACACACATTTGCAGGAGAAACATGCTTCTGAGAAACCGTACACTCCACCACATCTGTTGAAAACCGATATGTGTGTGTGTGAGAGAGTGAGTGAGTGTGTATATGTGTGTGTGTGTGTGTGTGTGTGACAGTGAGTCATATTGATATTCCGAACATGAGCATGTGGAGCAGCAGAAGACTGATACAAAGTCCAGACGAGAGAAATATCAACCTACGACTGATGGACACACACACACACTGTTACACACACACAGAATCAGTGCTGATCATCTCCAATTCTCAGTTATTCTTTACCGGATGCATGATCAGATTACAGAAGGTTAAAATGACTTCAGAAAGATGGCAGCATCATAATATTATTTCTACACAGAGATTGGTAGCTCTATTAGTGAAATCTGTTGACTTTAGCAATCTTTGCGACATTATGTGTCAGTGGTGAGCGTTCTAAATTGGGGAAAGAGCACTTTTCAAGCTATTCTCCAAAGTTTGCAGGCCTGTAACTCAAGAAGTACTGAAGATATCTTAACACCCATTTAGATATTGTCTCTTAACAAACTTCTCTTTCAGCATCTTCATTTTTAAGGCCCTATGTTGTTCAGTTCCAGAGATAATGGAATTTCAATATGGCTCCAGGAGTAAATTGTTCAATGTACACACTGTCAAAGATCAAAAAGAAACGTGGATCACTTTACACAAATATGATACTTCTTTTCTTTTAAAGAGTGTCTGAAGAACAAATACAGTTTTCATCTTGTTTCATTTTGTTTTTAGTTTTTTTTTTTTTACTTAATATAATAATAATAATAAACAAGTTTGTAACATTTATATAGTGCTGTTCTAGGCACTCGAAGCACATTGTGAGGGGGGTCTCCTCATCATCCACCAAATATAATTTGAAAATGTTTTATTTATTTATTAATTTATTAATAAATCATTTTAAAAAATGAGTGGAGACACACAGTTTACATATGCAAAAAAAAATAAATAAATAAGGGAAAAATAATGTATTTACATATTAATATAGATTTAAAAAAAACAAAAGCTGTTGGTGGAGAGAATAAAAAATAAGATGTCAGATTACATGTTTGAAGGTTTTTAACATTTAAATAAAAATAGGCATCATTTAAACATGCTCATTTAATTATTAATTATGATAAATAAATGTAAATAATATTTTTTTTTAATAAAAACAATATTTGTGGGGAACAACAATATATATATATATATATATATATATATATGACTGGCCTTTAGCATTTAAATATATAAATGATATTATTTAAATTATATTATCTTTTAAATGATGAGGTTTATTTAGATTTATATATATATATGCAAAAAATACACATATTTTAATATAGTTTATATTTTAAATAATATTAGTACATTTACATTTAGAATTTGTTACTGACTCATCTACATATAAAAACATTATTTTAATAGAATACATTAATAAATAATATATTAGTATATTTTAATATAGATATATATATATAAACGTAACCCAGATTTATAAAAAACAACAACAACATAAAACATGAATCCAGACTCGAATCATCGAAACAAACCATGTGACCTGAGCACAAACTCTGTTCTCGGATCAGCAGGAACTCCCAATCAGCATCGGTTTCCCAGCATGCACTGCAGCCTCGATACACTCACCGCGTTCAGAACGCATCCCATCATGCACCTCCTCAGATCAAAAAAGCCAATCCAGTGCAAAACATCCAGACAAGCAGAAAAACAAAGAGCCTTCCTTCCCATGATGCACTTACTCTTCATATCTAATGTGGTAGGAGACGAGAGCTGGATCGGTTCTGGACGTGGACGGTTGCTCCGAGTATAGCGCTGTGCTGTGAGTGTCTGTGGATGATGAGGATGATGAGGACGAAGGCTCCGAGTCCAGCTTGCCGTTAGTGCGTTTGCAGGGTCGTCCGACTCTGTTCGGACCTTTAGAGGCAGGAGTGACCTTCTCAATCACGCCCTCGAACCATGCGCCGATGCTGACGTCCCTGCAGTCCACCAACTCATTCACCTGAAGCACACAGACAGTGTTAGACCCTGTGACCCTGGAGCACACCACCGGGACTCCAGACACAGCTACGACCCAATCTGAGGGAGCTAAACCATCGAAACACTGAGAAAATCAACTTTACAGCTGCTCAAATGAAGCTCTTAGCCATGCATTTTACACTGCACGCATGACACGCTATGTGTTTTTTGAATTTGGTAACAAAAATAATGCATCATTTCCTTCATGAACAAATATTTCATAATTTAAATAATAATAATAATAACCATCATGAATATAAAAAAAAATATATTTTTAATAATAATATTAACAAATATTATTATTAAATACTACAACTAATATTAATAATTAATATTTTGTTATTATTGCTACTATTATTATTATTAATAATAATATTCCAAATATTAGAATTAACACTTTGGTTTTGGTAAATAATAAATATTAAAGGATAAAAAGAGATTACATTTATTATTGTTGGTATTAATGCATATAATGTTTTATAGCATGTAGCAATTTAGTAGATTTTAATGCAATTAATTAATGTTAAATTAGACCAATGTGATAAAAAAACAATAAAAAATATAAAAATCATAATATATGAAAACTAAAATAATAGTTTTGATTATTATATTGAAATTATATTTTTTTATAATAATAATAATAATGATAATTCCAAATGGTAGAATTTCTAACATTTCTATTTTTTGTAGCACTTAAAAATTATTTTAAAACGATAATATTAAAACTAAAATATTATTTAAAATATTGTTTAATATTATAATAATTTAGAAGTAATATAAAAACAATAAGATTAATAATAATAACAATAATAATTCAACATAATCTGTATAATTTGCCTACCATCTAAGGAGCAACAAGTAAAGATTCAGTCATGACCGATGTTACAATTATTTCATAGAATAATAATACAAATTTTTGGGGAACTATAGAAACAAGAGTGCATTTAGGCCACGCCCACACTGCAATACAAAGCCAATGGAGAGCGTGGGACTGTTTCCTGCCCCAGTGGGCGTGGTTTCCAGACTATGATGCGTGTCGCTGTGTCAGTCTGAATGCAGACAGTATTGCTCTTACTCTGAAGAGTCCGATCCCGGGATCGATGAGGAACGTCTGGCTGGATGTGGACGGCTGGCTCTCCGGCGCCGGGCTGCAGGGTTTGGACCCGTTTCCATTGCTGTTGGTGACGGTTGCTGGGGGAACCACTGCTGTGGTGGGTGTGGCTGAGGCGGGGACAGATGCTGTGGTGGGTGGGGCTATAATACAGGCCACACCCTCATCGTTGTTGAGGGAGGGGCTGTCTGGCGCGTCTGTCTGCGAGCGAATGAGAAGCTGGACGATGTCGTTAAGACCAACGTTATAATCGAAGAGTGTCTGACCATCTTCCATCTACAAAAAAGCATGTCCAATATTAATGATTAGTTATGTAAATAAGCAGTACATTATAAAAAAAATTCATTATATAAAATGTGCAGCTATTGTGTGCAGTTTTATTATATTTATCTATTTAATATCTTTAAAATTATTTTGATTTACTCTAATATTCTAATCAGAAATGTGTCTTGAGCAGTAAATCATCATATTATTCTGATTTCTGAAGATCATGTGACACTGAAGACTGGAGGAATGATGCTGAAAATACAGCGGAGCATCACAGAAATACATTACACTTTAACACAGATTCACACAGAAAACAGATGTTTTACACTGGAATAATATTACACAATTTTTACAATATTTTTGATCAAATAAATGCAACTCTGAATGAGCAAAATCATTAAAATACGATTTATTATTATTATAATGTGTGTATTTATACACACACACAAACACACTCACAAACTAAAGCACACATGAACCCCAGTATTTCAGATCGGCTCAGTGTGTGAGTGTGTGTGAGTGTGTGTGTGTGTGTGTTATCGGGGCACAGAGGAACTCTGAACCATTCTGTGCTGCAGCGGACGCCATCAGCTTCGCCTTCTGCTCAATCACCAGCACAAATAAAGAAATAAAGAGATGCTGGAACAGTGCTGACGGCTCTAGTGCGACCGTGTGTGTGTGTGTGTGCGCGAGACGAACCCGCACACATCCACACAAATTACAATCGAGCGAGTGTGTGTGTGTGGAATGGATCCTGGTTGGTTGCTATGGCAACACACACACACTCGCTCGATTGTAATTTGTGTGGATGTGTGCGGGTGTGAGATATGTACGGTGGATTGGCCGGTTCGTCTCGTGTCAGATGTGTTTCCTGTTCTCCTGTTTCCTCTCCAACACTCCTGCTTTATTATGCATGATGGAGAGAAAACGAGAAGAGCGTCCGAGAAAACCCAAAGACCAACGCTTGCTGAACGCTTTCGATCTGCTCGACTGACGCCGGCGTTAAAGCCTCGACTCGCCAAGAAAACATCTGGAATCTGAGGGAGAAAAACTAGCTAAATATTGAGGAAAACGGTGCTAATCCTTAAAGCGCTGACACAGTTATTATTATAGATGTTACAGTTATCGTTACAGCTGATGTAAACGAGTCTTATGAGGGTTTGTTTAATTAACCAACATTAACTACATTCAACAGCAAACACGCTTAACCAAGCAGACGCTGCATTTATGAGCTTTATGTGAAGCTGTATAGAAAGAGTGTTTATATAATCATTAACAGAACAGAATCACATGTGTGTGTGTGTGTGTGTGTTGCTAAAGCTCCTCTTCATCTCTAACAGTGACGCACAAGCTTTAAGCTCAACAAACACACACACACACACACAGACTGGCAAAATGACAACGCTCACCTCTCAACACAACAGCAGCCGTCCGTTCCTCACACACACACACACACACACACACACACACAGTTTAAACACAAGTGACCCAAACTTTCATTAAAGTGTGTGAAGTGAGCGCTCTGAAGATCCTCCATTTGCAGCTCTGGTTTGGCTAACGCCGCGCCATTTTGAGCGAAGCACAACGGCATGATGGTTATGTAAATCACCAGAGCGCTTCACAAGCTCAAATACAGCCATGATTCAGCGTGTGTGTGTGTGTGTGTGTGTGTGTGTGATATTTGTGCATTCTTGAGCTGCAAAAGTGCACGTGTGAGAGTCAAAGCCTGTGCTTTTTCTTCCAACAAAGATGGAAAATCAAACTAGCCGAGCAGGGGAATGTACTCCACTGCAGAGCCCAGTGTTGAATTCTGGGATACGTGCAGAGCCCCCCCCCTCCTGCCCCCTCCTCCCTCCTCCCGCCGGCGCAGGATTGATTGAAGGAAGAAAGAAGAAGTAGGTCGCGTTCAGATCGAACACAAACAGACCAACTTACAAATCAAAGTCTGTTTACTGACGATACTGCAGTAAAGTGCTCCGATCCAACGGCTCGTCTCATTACACCGGAGAGAACCGCCGCGCGTTACACACACTACACACACTAAACACACACACACACACACTACACACACACTAAACACACACACACACTACACACACACTAAACACACACACTCAACACACTAAACACACACACACACTAAACACACACACACACTACACACACACACACACACACACTAAACACACACACTACACACACTAAACACACACACACACTACACACACACTAAACACACACACACACACACACACTAAACACACACACTCAACACACACACACACACACACACTAAACACACACACTCAACACACTAAACACACACACACACTACACACACACACACACTACACACACACTAAACACACACACACACACTACACACACACTAAACACACACACACTACACACACACTAAACACACACACACACTAAACACACACTAAACACACACACACACTACACACACTAAACACACACACACACACTAAACACACACACTCAACACACTAAACACACACACACACTACACACACACACACTCAACACACTAAACACACACACACACACACACTCAACACACTAAACACACACACACACACACTCAACACACTAAACACACACACTAAACACACACACTAAAACACACACACTAAAACACACACACACACACACTAAACACACACACTAAACACACACACTAAAACACACACACACACTAAACACACACACTAAACACAAACACACAAACACAAACACTAAACACACACACTAAAACACACACACACACTAAACACACACACTAAACACAAACACTAAACACAAACACTAAAACACACACACTAAACACAAACACACAAACTAAACACACACACTAAACACACACACTAAACACAAACACACAAACACAAACACTAAACACAAACACTAAACACACACACTAAAACACACACACACACTAAACACAAACACTAAACACAAACACTAAACACACACACTAAACACACACACTAAACACAAACACACAAACACAAACACAAACACACAAACACTAAACACACACACTAAAACACACACACACACACTAAACACACACACTAAACACAAACACTAAACACACACACTAAACACACACACTAAACACACACACTAAACACAAACACACAAACACAAACACTAAACACAAACACTAAACACACACACTAAAACACACACACTAAACACAAACACACAAACACACACACTAAACACACACACTAAACACAAACACTAAACACACACACTAAAACACACACACACACTAAACACACACACTAAACACAAACACTAAACACACACACTAAACACAAACACTAAACACAAACACTAAACACAAACACTAAACACAAACACTAAACACACACACTAAAACACACACACTAAACACAAACACACACACTAAACACACACACTAAAACACACACACTAAAACACACACACTAAACACACACACTAAAACACACACACTAAACACACACACTAAAACACACACACACACTAAAACACACACACACTAAAACACACACACACACTAAAACACACACACACTAAAACACACACACACTAAAACACACACTAAACACACACACACACACACTAAACACACACACACACACACTAAAACACACACACACACTAAACACACACACACACTAAAACACACACACACACACACACACACTAAACACACACACTAAAACACACACACTAAACACACACACTAAACACACACACTAAACACACAGAGTAAAACACACACACTAAACACACAGAGTAAAACACACACACTAAAACACACACACTAAAACACACACACTAAACACACACACTAAAACACACACACTAAACACGCACACACACACACACACACACTAAACACGCACACACACTGAACACACACACACACTACACACACACACACTCAACACACTAAACACACACACACACACACACACTCAACACACTAAACACACACACACACACACTCAACACACACACTAAACACACACACTAAAACACACACACTAAAACACACACACACACACACTAAACACACACACTAAAACACACACACACACTAAACACACACACTAAACACAAACACACAAACACAAACACTAAACACACACACTAAAACACACACACACACTAAACACACACACTAAACACAAACACTAAACACAAACACTAAAACACACACACTAAACACAAACACACAAACTAAAACACACACACTAAAACACACACACTAAACACACACACTAAACACAAACACACAAACACAAACACTAAACACAAACACTAAACACACACACTAAAACACACACACACACTAAACACAAACACTAAACACAAACACTAAACACACACACTAAACACACACACTAAACACAAACACACAAACACTAAACACAAACACTAAACACACACACTAAAACACACACACACACTAAACACACACACTAAACACAAACACTAAACACACACACTAAACACACACACTAAACACAAACACACAAACACAAACACTAAACACAAACACTAAACACACACACTAAAACACACACACTAAACACAAACACACAAACACACACACTAAACACAAACACTAAACACACACACTAAAACACACACACACACTAAACACACACACTAAACACAAACACTAAACACACACACTAAACACAAACACTAAACACAAACACTAAACACAAACACTAAACACAAACACTAAACACACACACTAAAACACACACACTAAACACAAACACACAAACACACACACTAAACACACACACTAAAACACACACACTAAACACACACACTAAAACACACACACTAAACACACACACTAAAACACACACACTAAACACACACACTAAAACACACACACACTAAAACACACACACACACTAAAACACACACACACTAAAACACACACTAAACACACACACACACACACTAAACACATACACACACACTAAAACACACACACACACTAAACACACACACACACTAAAACACACACACACACACACACACACTAAACACACACACTAAAACACACACACTAAACACACACACTAAACACACACACTAAACACACAGAGTAAAACACACACACTAAACACACAGAGTAAAACACACACACTAAAACACACACACTAAAACACACACACTAAAACACACACACTAAACACACACACTAAAACACACACACTAAACACGCACACACACACACACAAACACTAAACACACACACTAAACACAAACACTAAACACACACACTAAAACACACACACACACTAAACACACACACTAAACACAAACACTAAACACACACACTAAACACAAACACTAAACACAAACACTAAACACAAACACTAAACACACACACACTAAAACACACACACTAAACACAAACACACAAACACACACACTAAACACACACACTAAAACACACACACTAAACACACACACTAAAACACACACACTAAACACACACACTAAAACACACACACTAAACACACACACTAAAACACACACACACTAAAACACACACACACACTAAAACACACACACACTAAAACACACACACACTAAAACACACACTAAACACACACACACACACACTAAACACACACACACACACTAAAACACACACACACACTAAACACACACACACACACTAAAACACACACACACACACACACACACACACTAAACACACACACTAAAACACACACACTAAACACACACACTAAACACACACACTAAACACACACACTAAACACACAGAGTAAAACACACACACTAAACACACAGAGTAAAACACACACACTAAAACACACACACTAAACACACACACTAAAACACACACACTAAACACGCACACACACACACACACACACTAAACACGCACACACACTGAACACGCACACACACACACTAAACACACACACACACACTAAACACGCACACACACACACACACACACACACACACACTAAACACACACACACACTCTACACACACACACACTGAACACGCACACACACACACTAAACACGCACACACACACACTAAACACGCACACACACACACACACACACACACACTAAACACACACACACACTATACACTGTTGTTGCATTCACACTAGGACTGGACGATATGACCTAAAATCAAAACCTTGATTATGATTATTGAACGATTATTTTAATCGTCATTTATATATAGACGTGGTTTACAGTGATTTTACAACAGCTGAGGGGCGTTGTTAAGCACAACGCAAAACAGTTATTCCATATACACAGTACAGTTTCACAAAATAAAGCAGAGCAGATAAAGTGTAATGATAGTAATAAAAACAGTATTCATCCACCAAACAATGTAGTTCTTCAGAAACAGTTGTGGCTGCTACAAAGTGGTTGCCGAGCAACACACAGAAGTAAACAGAGATGTCTGTTACTTTGTAGCTTAATTTACAATAGCTTGGAACGTGGCTCAGCCAATCAGAATCAAGGAGCGGAACTCTCTGCTTTATAAATATATATTAGCTCTGTCAAACGATTAATTGCATCCAAAATAAAAAAAAATTGTTTACATATTATACAAACAAAAACTTTTATATTGGATGTGTTTAATCACGATTAATCGTTTGACATCACTAGTTTAAACTTCAGCAGCAAGACAACTTACAAAATATAACTAAAATATAATTTTTTTACATTTTCAATTATATTTTTTATAGTATATTAATGACATGGAATGAAATAACATTGTTTGTAGGATTTCTTTAGGATTTTCTTCGTAGGATTTTCTAGCAATGAAATTTAATTAATATAACAAATTAACATGAAAGAAATCTGACTCATTTATCAAAAAAAACTATTAAACATATTTAGAAAAAAATGAAATAAAAGATAAAAATGCCAAAAACACACAACAAAAACTACTAAAACTTATTTATTATAACTTTTAATTTAGTTTAAGTTAAAGTACTAATATAAATAAAACTACAAACCTAATAAAAACTATATCTGTATGTTTAATAATACAAAATTACTAAAACTTTAAAATGAAGATGAAAACAAATTTAATTTAATTAACATTTTTACTCAAATATTATAGTATATAATTTTATAAAGACATAAAAATCCTTTAAAAAAACACGGTAGGTTTTCTTAATTTTCTAGCAGTAAAAATTAAGAAACATTAAATAATTCAAGATTGAAATCAAGAAATCTGAAATTATATAATAATTACTAGTGAAAGCATTTCATGTTTTTGTAAAACCAAAGAATAAGAGCGAGACACAGACAAACAGACGTATACTGCGTCATTCCCAAACACACACAGGGATACACTCGAGTGTGTGTGTGTGAAGATGGAAATCCCCTGCAGCGTCTGCTAATAAACCCTTACACACACACACACACACACACACAGTTAGACGACAGACGCGCTCAACACAGTGGCGCAGGGTCACTCTGCAGCAGTGAAAGAGTTAAACAGCTTCCTCTCAGGACGCCAGATCATTCCTGAGCCATCTCTACAATATTTATGATATATTCGTTTTGTGTGAAAATCACATTGATTTCAATGTGCTTTTACTATAACAAAAAAAAGAACAAAAACTATATATACATATTTAAATACGGCTAAATTGCTAAATCAAGTTCAGCTTATAATAAAATTGAAAAATATTAACAAAATGTTATATTTATATGTATCATAGTATAGCAACTATTAAAATGAAAAATCACAATTATTGTGTGTGTTAGTCTCTGTGTGTGTGTGTGTGTGTGTGAGAGTGTGTGTGTGTATGAGTGTGTTTGTGTGTGTCTGTGTGTGAGTGTGAGTGTGTGTATGAGTGTGTTAGTCTCTGTGTGTGTGTGTGTGTGTTAGTCTCTGTGTGTGTGTGTGTGTGTGTGTGTGTGTGTGTGAGTGTGTGTGTGTGTCTGTGTGTGAGTGTCTGTGTGTGAGTGTGAGTGTGTGTATTAGTCTCTGTGCGTGTGTGTGTGTGTGTGTGTGTGTCTGTGTGTGTGAGTGTGTGTGTGTGTCTGTGTGTGAGTGTGAGTGTGTGTCTGTGTGTGAGTGTCTGTGTGTGAGTGTGAGTGTGTGAGTGTGTGTATGAGTGTGTGTGTTAGTCTCTGTGTGTGTGTGAGTGTGTGTGTGTATGAGTGTGTGTGTTATGCCCCGTTTCCACCGCAGGAACTTTACCCAGGAACTAGGGACTTTGGGCTGGTACTCGGTGTGTTTCCACCGCAGGAACCAGGAACTAAATAAAGTTCCGGGTAAATAAATGCCCCTCAGAAAGTCCCTGCTGGCGAGGTGGTACTTTTACAAAGTTCCGGAACTTTCGGGGGCGGGGCTTGGCCGCTAAACATCTTGATTGGTTGAGTTCAACCACCATTTATTCGGATCATGTTCAAAATATTATTGTTATTGTGTCATGAAATGTAATTTTAAAAGTATTTCAGGCGAGAATGTAGTTGTTTAAAACTCAAATCTGTGGTTTATTTATAAAGACAGCACCTATTTAAAGATGTGTTTCGGCGATCTCAGAGACGGTGAGCTCCACGTGATCAGCGGGAGATCAGTCCTCATGTATCCGCCGAGAACAGCCTCACCTCGGCTAGACCTTCTGATGTGTGCCGCTGGCTCTGATTTCTCTTTAGTGGTTAAACATAACATATCATTCAGCTGCAGGGTAAATCTATCAGGTTTGCTTTGGTCTGTATTCAATTTATCTGTATGTTAAAATGAAAATAAAAAAAGGCGAATCTATATAATATTTCGTTTCACTGTAATGGCTGTATATATTCACATATCCCTGAACTAAGTGCATTTCTGCAGCTGTTCTTATGCTTAAATGAAAACGAAAGGAGAAAGTGGTATTTGATATGCTATGTCGTTTTATTGTAAATGTACAGAGAGGAAAATAGCAGTAGCCATGGTCAGCTGACTGAAGTTATCAAGTACGCTGCTGTTTACAGATTTACCGGACTTGCTCGTCGTGGACATCACACTCCTGAGACGAATGAGCAAAGTCTGAACTACCGAGGATGCACGTCCAAAATCAGCGTACTTTGTCTTGAGAAACGCGCACAGACCTACGTCACCAGTCTATTTGCCTAATCTTCCCGGTACTTTACACTGCGGTCGAAACACAGGAAGTACCAGGTCTGGGGGAAAAATGTTCCTTGTAATTTCGGTGGAAACGCAGCATTAGAATCTGTGTGTGTGAGTGTGTGTGTGTGTGTGTGTTGAGATTATACATCATGGTCTGGCTTGTGGTTCTTGGTGGAACCCAATGGAGCTCAGAGTTCATTCTGACCGCAGCGTTCCACAGACACATACTCACACAGACACACACATACACAGAGACACACAGAGACACACACAGACACACACACACACACACACACTCACACAGACACACACAGACACACAGAGACACACACACACACACACACATACTCACACAGACACACACAGAGACACACAGACACACACACACACTCACAGACACACACACAGAGACACACAGACACACACAGACACACACAGACACACACACACTCACAGACACTCACAGACACACACACACACACACACAGAGACACACACACAGACACACACACACACACACACACAGACACACACAGACACACACAGACACACATACACAGAGACACACAGACACACACAGAGACACACAGACACACACAGACACACACACACACAGAGACACACAGACACACACAGACACACATGCACAGAGACACACAGACACACACACACACACAGAGACACACAGACACAGAGACACACAGAGACACACAGACACACACGCACGTTTTTTCTTTCAAATTCAATTCTTTCCATTGTAATTTTTCTGTATTAATTTTAAATATTATCAGTACAGTAATCAAACAGCAGCTGCCAAAAGATTAATTAACAGTAGTGTATAATGATATCTGTTACGGTCCGTGGACACATTAAGAGTAAAACAGTGTAAAAATATAAATGTAAAGGAACAGAAAATAAAAATAATATCTTGGTAAGGCGCGACAGATCCTCCGCTGTCGATCGTGCGGATCTGGATCCACATCAAAATTTTAATAGTCCCAAAGTATTAATGTAATTATTTTTTTATAATATTTTTATGCATATTTCTAATATGAATTTTCCACAGTACTGGGTTTTTATAGAAGAGATTATAAAGCTGTATCGCTGCTGAGTCATATCTGGGTCCATAAATAATTATACTAGTTATGCTAGTTAGACTAGTTAAGACACACACACGTGTCCCTGCAGCACAGAAGCAGTCATCAGGAGCACAGATGTATATTTGGAGAAATACACAACAATAGATTGTGTGAGTCACAATTATACATTTCTCTTTTATGACAAAAATCATTAGGATATTAATTAAAGATCATGTTCATGAAGATATTTAGTAAATTTCCTTCCGTAAATATATCAAAACTTGGTTTTTGGTTAGTAATATGCATTGCTAAGAACTTCATTTCAACAACTTTAAAGATGATTTTCTCAAAATTGAGACACCATCAGATTCCAGATTTTCAAATATTGTCCTCCGAACAAACCAGACATCACTGGAGAAATGATTTATTCAGCTTCAGATGATGCATAAATTTGACTGGTTTTGTGCTCCAGGGTCGTGTTTAAATCTGAACATGTGTGTGACAAACACTCGTGAACGCGCGTGACATCCAACTGTCAGTTAGCGCTTCGCGCGCTGGAACGAGCGTCATGGACGCGCACCAGTGAATCGCGCGCGGCTCCGAGCAGGAAGTTTTCTGGATGAATCCGGATCAGCTGCGAGAGCAAGAAGCGGATCGGAAGCGGATCTCACCTGCTTCCCGCGGTAGAAGAGCCTCTGCTGCTCCGGCTTCACGTTGAAGATGTCGCGGATCTTGACGCGCAGCGACTCGATCTTCGTGAGGCGCGACAGATCCTCCACCGTCCGCGTCTCTTTGCCGTCGATCGTGCGGATCTGGATCCACATCGTCGCTCCGCGCCTATCGACCGATGAGCGTCAAACACGAGCGAGCGAGCGACGCGGGAAGCGCGCGTGTTTGGGGGGCGTCGGGGGCGCGAGCGAGCGCGCTCCTATGCGGGGGAAACGCGCGTCTTGTAAACGGGGGTCATGCGAAGTCTCGCGAGGAGAGGGAAAATCTCGCGAAATGTACGTTAAATACGCGGGGAAAACAGTGCTTTTAAAGAGACAGAGACGCTTTAAAAACATTCTAAAGAGAAGTTTAGAGGAAAAACTGTGTAAAAAAAAACAAAAGTACAAATATACAAATAAGATTAATATAACTGATTAAGTAAATACATTTAAAAATAAAATGATTAAGTACAATAAAAAACAGATTCACATAGTAAATAGAAATAAGAATAAAATAATGTATCACATAGATTAAAATAAATACATACCTAGAATTAAAACATGGAAAATCTCATGAAATATAAATACATGGTGCTTTTACAGAGACATTTACTTTACAATCTTCTGAAGCATATTTTATTAGCATATTTAGCATATTTGTTATTTGCGATACAAGCAACAGCCTCAGTAATTATATTATAATTAGATTGTATTACATGGACTTGATAATTAATCTTTCGGTTTATCTATAAATGCTTAACTTTTTTAACCCTTAAACTATATTAAACAGCAGTTCTTCTCGATGTCATCATTATTACAATTATTTATTTATTAATTATTTAAATATATAAAAATAATAATATATTACTTAATAATTAAATAGATTAATTATAAACCATATAATACATTTATAATAATAATAATGAACAATTATCTATTATCGTATTAATTTGTAATTGATTGTTTTCCATAATGTTCATGTCGTTTCATTAATTTATCACTGAATTGCTGAAAGGTGATAATTCAGTGTATAAAAAGCAACATTAATAACCTGCATTGATCTCAGAATCAGAAAGGGTTTTATTTTGGTGTTTATCATCATAACTGAATGGAGGAAATTGTCTTTTGAGACTATACTCTGCTGCCCTCTGCTGGAGATGTCAGTCTGAAGAGTGTGTGTTTGTGTTCCTTGAGAATACTAATGCTAATAACGTTTTTTAGCACAAAAAAAAGCAAAATACGATGCCGGTGGGCGGGGCATAGGTCGACGTATAGCACCGGAGGCGTGTTTATGCTCGGATGACGTCACCTTGCCCCTCGGCTCCAAACAAGCCGTTTTTGTAGCTTAAATGAATTCTCCGCAGGATGTTTTAATGGTACAAACCCCTCTTATAAGCCAAAAGATCAAGACAAATTTAATTTCTCATCATGACCCTTTAATATTTCAAAATAAACCTTGTGCATTTACCTGGCATCTGTAACAACAAATGAATAAACACATTAAGTAGTAAATAAATTACAATAATTCAATTTAGATTAAATTAAGAAATATCTTGCATTATTGAGAAACCGTTTTCCTGTTAACACTGTAAGTGCTACATAACAAGACATTAAAAAGAAATAATAAAAGTCAAACTCAACTGAAATCAAGAGCTTACATATGCAAATGAGACATTTTTTGTACATTATAGAAAATGAAACATTTAAAAGAAATTATAAAAAGTACACAACTCATGTCCGTCTTTAAATAATGGTTTTATTATCACAGAAGCTGTATAATGTACCACTACAGAGAAGAAAAAGGCTCAAAACTATGTGGAAAATAAAATAAAGTATGGAGAGGAACGCGAGTATAAGAGTGAAAGACTAAACACTTCTGATGTACACAATCAGGACAGGACCGCTGGAGAAGAGCGCTTCGGACGCCTCGACTTCAGGGTTTGTACCACATTCAGAGAGAAAATCAATCAATCACATGCTCCCGATTCATCACTCCAGAACATGTGTAACAAACAACACACTCCGAGGTAAAAACTGACCATAAACGTCAAACAGAAGAGAAAAACCTTACCAATGGGGTAAGAAAAATCACCGGGTTTGGCCTTTGATTTAAGAGGATTTTTCTTACTCCATCGGTGGATACTTTTGCTCGTTTTAGGCAGAAACTAACCTAATTTGGATAATATTTTCAGAAAACAGTCATTTTACTCCAAGTAAATGCATCCGGATTCAAGAACTTATAGATATTTATACTAAAAAAACAAAACAAAAAGAATACTAAGAAAGAAAATCATTTTTTGCAGTGTGTGTGTACTCAACTGTGCTGTTTAGGGATGTCAGGAATAAGAACTAAAATGTGCTTTTAACAAACTCTCTGAATTAGAAGTGCATTTAGTCACCCATCTTTCATTCACTAGTGCACTATAAATAGTGATTAAATACAGTTATATAGTGTGTTAAAAACACATTTGAGGTAATATTCACAGTTAAAATAGCACAGTTGATTACACTAATTAATCACAACTTGTGCGCCAAAACAGAGTACACTTATTATTAACCTTGAAGAGCAGAACATCCAAAAACACAGAAATGAGCTTTTGTAGACTCCAGAAAATCAAACCAAGGGCGTTGAAAGCAAGCGGAGAACAGCACGGTCTGGACGCTGAGCTCCGTCTGAAGCTGTAGACGATCCGAGCGGTCCACACGCTGCAGACGGAGAGCGTCTCAGAGGAATGAGAGGAGGCTAGTCTTCATCCGAGGAATCCCTGTCAAAGTTGTAGGCCATGAAGAGAACGTCAGGTCGAGCGGGGACCAGAGCGTGGCCCGGTTTCACCATCTCAAAGCCCAGGAAGCTGAACGTACGCATCAGTTTCACTACAAGAGAGGAACACACAGGTCAGTGCAGCACACACACACACGAGGTCTGAGCAGAGTCTGACGTACCTCGGTCGTCTCTGTTCTTATAGAAGCAGACGAACACACTGATGACCTTCAGATGTTCTTCAGCAAACTCCAGCAGAGAGACGAAGCTGAAACACACACACACACACACACACACACACACTTCCTCATTAACACAGATCTGAGACGCTCTCAGTGTCCTCTAACATCCAGAACCATTCAATCACAGGGACATCATCTAAACAACACAATTAGTCTAATTTGCATATGCATATATATATATATATATATATATATATATATACACACACAAATTTATTTATTGCCAACATTTTTATTAATTTCAATCCCATTTTGTAAAGTTATTATAATCTCATTTTATTGACATTTTTGCAATGTTTTAATCCATATTTTATTTCAGTTTCTTTCCAATATATTTTTTTGTCTCTTTTATTTTATTGGACTTGGTTTAATCTATTTCTTATTTATTTGAAAGTCATTTGTATGAGATCTCTACTATTATACATTTAAATTCTCATGTTTTTATTGATACTGTATTTGTATTTAAATCTTATATTTACATTTTAATAAAAAATTGTTTATTAATTCAGTCTAATTTGTATTATTGTATAAAATCTCTCTTTTTTTAACCAAGTAATACTTTATTTTTATCATATGTATTTAACTTTCCTATATATTTTATCATATTAATCTTTTAATTAATCCTTTCATTTTACATTTACCCCCCCCCCAAACGTTTCCATGGACGCCCAGCGCCCCCCTGTGGCCCGCGATGTTGTGGGTGGTTGTCAAGGTGTTGCTATGGTGTCGTGTGCAGTTGCTAGGCGCGCACCTCTCTTTGCTGCCCTCTGGAAACGGTTCGCAGGGAAGCTCCACAAACAGGGCGGGGCCTCGAAGCACCGCCTCCCATTGGATCACCCGGGAAACGGTGGGCCGGCTCTGGAAGTGCAGTATCCGGGGGCGACCGGCCCCAGCGGGCTCTTCGGTCACAGTCAACTTCCTGTCCTGAGGAGCCAATCAGAATCAATATTTCTCTTAAATATATACACACACATCATAAATACACGGTATACACACATTATGTAAACAAAAACTTATTTTGGATGCGACTAATCGTTTGACAGCACTATAAATACAACTTCCTAGAAACAAAATACTTTTACATGTATTTATTGTATAATAAGTTCCTATTACGCAGCCGTTTTCTGTTCAAAACTGGTTTCTAAGTGCTTCCAAAATAATGTATTTGACTTTTAAAAAAATATATATACGGACATTAAATCACTCCAGCCAAATGAACAGTGTGTGATGCAAGTAAAAAGGTCAGAGAAACCGTGTGAACCTGCTGAACATGCAGTGTTAGACGTGTGTGTGTGTGTGTGTGTGTGTCTCATGACAGGATATGACACGTCTGACGCACCAAAACACGCCGACCTGCTGACAGTGTGCTGAAGGTCTGATTTTTAAAACAAAACACACTGATGTTTACAGAGATCTGAGTGTTTCTGAGAACGCCGAACCCTTCAGAGGACATTTACATTCTCAGAAGATCATCTGACAGCGCGTTTCTCACCGTCAGCCGCTGGACCACGACGGTGTAGTGTGGAGTAGTGATGCATGATATTAATATTACATTACGATATTGGAATCTGCATTGTGTAGTATGCAGTGCTTAGTTTTATAGTGTGTAGATACTCACGGAGTACAGCTGCTGCTGCTGTGGTGGTGCTGTGGTGGATGCGTGATCCCGTGCTCCATTCCCTCGCCCACCTGGGATCTTCAGAGGTGGGTGAGGGACATCAGGAACACCACAGAGGCCCCGGACCAGTGGAACTACTACAGCACAGCGACAGACTGAGAGAGAGAGACAGAAACACACATCAGACACACACACACACACACACACACACACACACCTGATGCGCACTAGAGGAAGTCAGTCAGCCGTGACGCACTGACCCACCACCAGAGCACTTACACACACATCAGCCATCCAAAAACAGCTATATCTCAGGGCTTTAAGACTTTGTGCGGTTTGCAAAGAGCCTGTTACTTTGTATGGGTATTGTTTTCTTCAAATAAAACAAATAACTGCATAAAGAAAACAGATGAAAATAATCAAATAACATGCAGTACTAGTAGAGAGTACACAAAAATGTAAATCAGTAATACAAATATACATTATCAAAATGCAATAAGAAAAAAGATTTGATTAAAAACAATACAACTCCAAACGTACATATCACTAAAATAGTTTTTATTTATATTTTACACTTTATTTTAAAAGTAATTTTATGTCTTCTCCTTTTTGTGTGTATAAAGTCCATTAACTTTATTTGAGATTTATATTTTTAGTAAATCAAGTTGAAAAATGTTTCATTGAATCTAGTTTTTGGTTTTAGTTTCATTTACTGATAATAACCCTGGTGACAGGAACTAAATATTTTACAAATGGCATGTGGCTTGACAAAATTAGAGGCGTTTTGTTGTTGTTGTGTTACGTTTATTAATTTCTAAATACTAATTTAAAAGAATAGATTAAGTGGGACATATAATTATTATTGGCAAATTTTGTCATTTTTCATGCTTTGTCCCGATATTCTTTTTTACAACAAATTCAACGCCGTCATGGACATAATGTAATATTGTAATTGTACACACAATACTGTAAAATAAATAAAAAGCAATATCAAATAACCAACACTAATATTTAAAAACTAAAAACACGCGGCGCGATCAAAAGCCCGAGGCGGGTGACGTCATGACGGCTTGTGTTAAGTGCGCGTGAAAACGAGGCTTCGACGTCACAGCGCACAACAACGCGACTTTAGCACGAAATCAACACAATAAGAGCGTTAATGATTCCGTGAAAATCGAAAAAAAATAGTCGTATATCGCTGGGTGTAAAATCAGAGAATAATCAGGTGTGTAGATGTGAATTTAAAGGGCCACATCTGTTTAGGCCACAGATGCTAGCACATGATTTCACTCAGATGGATTAACGTGTAACACCTGAAGATCACACGGATAACAAATCAGGGTTTCCAACACCTTTAACCCCCTAAAAATATAATGTGCTGCGTGTTAGCTGACAGAAACTGCTGTCGCAAATGTTGAACGTGATGAAAAAAAAGGCTGCTAATATTAGCATTAGCCTATCAGGCCCTGGGAGAAAATAACTCGCGATTAAAACTCCCCGCTCGTTAATTAAACCCAGCCTCCCGCACTATTATGACTTTAAACAGTTATATGAAGAGTGTTCTGCTTATGCTAACGGTTATATTTGTTGTTAAAGGACTCTCACCTCCCCATCATGTCGTTAATACTGTTACTGAGTGCCTCCATGATGATGCTAGTCTCACACGGTTTATTTCCTTCTTTCTCGCGGGCAAAGCAATGACTGTTTAGGATCCGCTGGAGGTTGGATTTTACCATCCGGCCTCGGAAGAGTTCACGGTGGCTGTGTGTGCTCGACTGCAGTCGGCAGAAAGTGAGCAGCGCGGAGGCGGAGACGCGACTAAACACCGTCCGCGCTACTACGGCGAAGGCGCGTGATTCGGTCACGTGATTGATTAATATTCAAAAGGTAACTGTTTTAGCGAATCGGTTCGCTCGAATGAACGAAAGCGCACTTGCGTCATTAATATTCATGAGCTGATCCTTCGCTATAGTACGCGTGATTGTTCGCGTTTGTTCATCGAGTGGAAAATTACTGAGAGGAAGCGACTCGAGTTCTGCTCTGAGACTCAGCTGAGAAGTGAAGGTGTTATGATGTTTTGGCACCTTATTTACGCACATCTGAGACAATGAAGGTCATGCTATTGACAGAGAAAGTTTAGAGAAGATTCATCTTTAAATACAAGTGCAAAATACTATCTATAAGTATTAAATTGTATGTATATTTTATTAAGTTATTATATTGTATTAACAACGTTATTTTAAGGTGTACTTTTATAATAGCATATTAAAGTATGCATAATTACATGCAAGTAACCCTAACCCTATAGTAAGTACAAGTACTCAGTAATTAAATGTATAATTACACTGTAACAAAGACTCCTTAAAATAAAGTGTGACCTTAATATTTCTTCAGTTTAATGATGTCAAATACTTAATGTGTTATTATATTGTGTAAATGTAAGACAGAAATACAGTGGAGCACCATATGAATCCATCATAATATTTAATCCTCATGTTCTCATCTGTTACTGCTACACTTTACATATTTTGAACAAATATAGAGGTAATGTTTGTTTTTTTGTTTTTCTCTTGCTGTTATTGAATATCTTTTCCTTGCCTTTCTCTCTAATGCTTTACCTCATTGTTCCGTTCTTGATTTTCTGTTGTCTTGTTAAACACTAATTAACATATCGTATCAAAGACTGTATGGATCAGTACTTGGCAAAAAAAAAAAAAAAAAGATTCTGATTAATATTCATATCCAGTGTCACTTAAATCATGTTTCATTGGCTTAACTGCAGATCTGCTGATCAGGGTTCAAAGGTCAAGAGATGTAATTGGCCTTCATTTATGTTCTCCTTAAAGTCACGTAGCTCACATTCATCACATACAGCATGCCATCATCATCATCATCATCACTCTGCAGACAAAATATGATTCATTTATTTTAGGGCCAAAA
This sequence comes from Carassius carassius, assembly GCF_963082965.1. Taxonomy (NCBI): domain Eukaryota; kingdom Metazoa; phylum Chordata; class Actinopteri; order Cypriniformes; family Cyprinidae; genus Carassius; species Carassius carassius. The sequence goes on along the minus strand of NC_081790.1, from coordinate 372,894 downwards.
CACTCAAAGTATTTATTCACTCACTCACTCACTCACTCACTCACTCACTCACTCACTCACTCACTCACTCACTCATTCACTCACACACTCACTCACTCACTCACTCACTCACTCACTCACTCACTCACTCACTCACTCACTCATTCACTCACTCACTCACTCACTCACTCACTCACTCACTCACTCACTCACTCACTCACTCATTCACTCACTCACTCACTCACTCACTCACTCACTCACTCACTCACTCACTCACTCACTCACTCACTCACTCACTCACTCACTCACTCACTCACTCACTCACTCATTCACTCACACACTCACTCACTCACTCACTCACTCACTCACTCACTCACTCACTCACTCACTCACTCACTCATTCACTCACTCACTCACTCACTCACTCACTCACTCACTCACTCACTCACTCATTCACTCACACACTCACTCACTCACTCACTCACTCACTCACTCATTCACTCACTCACTCACTCACTCACTCACTCACTCATTCAGTGCAGTATTCTGGTGTTTTATCATCACATGATGTGCATGACAACATGAATTATTACTCTTGAAGGCCTGCTTACTGTCAGCTTGTACAAACAATAATTTATTATCTTTTTTTTTTTAGAATTTTCATATTGTGTATTTATTTGAAATCATCTTTAACTAATTATTACAGTTTTTCTCGATTGGTTTGGCTCATTTCTTGAAACCGAGATGACATTCTCAAAATAACATGGACAAATCTCCAAACCACCTTGCAATTGTTCACAACAGAATGTCATTTTTCATTGGTTTTATCAAATTGCAAATGCTTTAGTACATGTCTCAAGTGACTCTGTGCTTTTTTTCAAATGATTATGTACAAGTAGCTACAGTTAGCACAATGAGCCCACATTTAGCACATTTTCCAAATAAATAGATCTTGCTGATCTAAACTGATTAGTTGATTTTTCAGTGAAATGGTTACTCTCTCCAAAACATATCAGCATGGTTTCATTGTGTAAGTCATCATATGCACAATTGTCTGTTCAACTGTCAAAATTAGTCAAAGATATAATACCATGAAAGGATTTCTTGGAACATTTGATAAATTTATGACAGTACTTGACAATCAATCAGGTGAAATTAGAACTAAGGAAGGAGCAGTTTCCCACATCTCAGATGACCAATCAAACATTTTATGGCCTAACAGAGAGCAGCGCGTCGATGGCCAGGAGGATGAGGATGGTGGCCAGGAAAGAGAGGGTGACAATGGCGACCACTGAAAATATTACTGTACTATAGTTCTGAAACTTTATTTACAGTATGGTAGGCTAGAGTTGTTTTTTGTTTGTGTTTATAACTGTTCACATTTACAGAATCCTGTATATGTTTTCTTTTCACAGTATGTTCTCTAATGTTAACATTTCTTTGTACGAATAAAAATGTTTACAGTTTCCTTGAGTATGAGTGGTTTATTGGAGGCTGATTTTACTGTAAAATCTTTTAGTTTTATTCATAGTGGTATTCTGTTGCTAGACCTGTGCCTCAGTGACAAAACGTCTAAGCATTTTGACTTGCAGTGCTTAAACAATGCCAAAGGTATAATGCATTTTGGGGGCATTGACTATTTATATGAGAAGGATATTTAGTTTTGACACATGGATAAACTGTTTTGGGAGAGATATGAGCTTTTGCAGGGGATCCATGGTGTTGTGCTAAACCATCCAGGTTATTTTGACAAAAGCACTAAATGAATGCACATGTGCCAAGGCAATTGAGAAGGATCTGTGCTATTTCGACTGTACTGACCTTTTATATGGGAAAGGAATCTGCTTTTGAAGCATGGAAGAAGAGTTTGGGGAAAGATATTTGATGTTGCTAGTGAGCTATAATGTTGAGCAGAACTGTAAGACTGTTTGGCCAAATGACCTTATGGTTTTGAGAATGTCATCTCGGTTTCAAGAAATGAGCCAAACCAATCGAGAAAAACTGTAATATACTGTGGGCTTGTGTGTGCAAACTATAATAATGCACACATTATAATTTATATATAAATAGTTGTTCAATTAATTTAAACAATGATTAATACAAAAAAAAAATTCATTTCTACTTATCTTTGTTTGGTTTATTAATTATTTGTTTATTTATTCAGGCTTATTTATTAATTATAATTATTTATTAATTATTATTTATTTATTTACAGGTCGTAGACAAAGTTTTAAAATAGATCCAAATGCATTTTTGTAAGTGATGAAAGCTTCAACCCTTTCCTGAAAATACGAAAACAGTTATGAACATTTTTTTTTAAGCAATATACATTAATGACATTATATAGTGTTATAAATGTGTTTCTTTTGATGAATGGGCAGTGCGCATGCGCGGTAGTTCTGTGCGCACTGGCGCCCCTGGCGGCGCTTCTGAGTCAGTGCAGCATCTTCACCAGCAGCAGATGTCAGTCTAACACTGAGATGAAATCACTGCAGGGCATGCTGAACCATGTCACACAGCAGCACACATAACTGTTAATGCTCAGTTCTGGCCAGAAATGTGTGATAAACCCCAAAACAACAGTTTCATACGAGTTGAGACTCAGTGTCTCCTGTTTACAGCGCTCAGGAGTCTCATATGTGGCCTTTATGTGTTAAATAACAGCATATATATTCATCTTTGTGAGGTGAGATGATGTTCCTATATCCCACGGTCCTACACTCTTAGAAATAAAGATATATAAGAAGTTGAATAGGGCTTCCACTACAAACACACTTTTTTTCAAGGCTCAGTTTTGTTAAAAATGCCTTAAATTGTAATGAGGAAGTTATATTTTGCATAAACTAGAGATTAAGAGTTTGGAGAATGTATCTGAATCATATAAAAACTGAAAAATGAATGAGATTGTTCACTTCTCTTTATATTTTTATTTGTAATATATATACAAAAAAGTAATACTTTCAGAAATAAGCAATTAAAAGAAAAAAAAATTACACTGATTAAATAAAATAAATGGCAGTATTTTAAAGTTTATCTTTTCAGATATTCTTTATCAAATCGAATACCTTATTCAAAATATATACTTCAGTTAATAAAATTGTGTATCTAGATTTACTGATAAAACATTTAGCCAAAATGTATGTTTTTAAATTGGCGTATAGATTTTCCATGCAATTGTACATTATAGTTGTAACATAAACTGATAAACATAATGTTATGCATATTAAGTTTACTGATTTGTAATCCAAATTTAATATGCAATTCAAAAATATAAATCCTAAATTTAGGCTTAAAGATGTTTGGAGACTAAAGAGATTTAAAGAAAGAGTTGCTCTTTTTGCTTCTGTGTTTATGCAGTTTAGCAGATAATATAACCGGGGACAAACATCAAGAACACATCCAGATGACGCCTCGTCCTCGTGCTCGAGGACAGACAGAGATGATCTGGATCGCTGGTCTTTCAGTGTCTGATCCGGTGTGTGATTCATCAGCTCTTCATCAGTCTCTCCTGAAGCCTCTATTGTCTGTCGTCCGCTGGAAGCGTCCAGACTCAGAGCAGCTGAAGAGAAAAGCAGCGAATGAAGGCCTTTGTCCAGCGACTCATTCTGGACTCCCGGGAACAGCATTCCATTGGCCGGAATTCCATAGCAACACATTCCACCTATGACAAAAGAGCGTGTGTGTGTGTGTGTGTGTGTGTGTGTGTTTCTGGAATCACCGGGCAGATTTCAGGGAATCCAGCCAGACGTTCCCAGGATCCAGAGTCGAACTTTTGTGAGCCAAACAGCAGACGGCGAGGAGTGAGTCATAATGAGACTTTGAACATTATATTATCAGTCGATCCTTCATCGCTTCATCCTCAAACTCAAATCAATAATCCATAATAACACTTCCTCCAGTGAAAAAGTGCATCTGCTGTTGTCTCTCACAGATTTGTTTAGATCTGTTTAAACGCTGCTTGATCTGTGCAGATTTCTCTCCTGATTCAGACCAGAACACTTCTTCACTGGAGGAAGTGTTATTATGGATTATAGACTCTATGTGTTTGAGTTAAAATCATCTTAATGCTGGATGTGTTTCATCTTTTGTCTTCTCCAGATGTTCACTGATGGACTGGAGTGCTGTGGATTATTGTGATGTTTTTATCAGACTCTCATTCTGACGGCACCCATTCACTGCAGAGCATCCATTGATGAGACACTGATGCAGTGCTGCATTTCTACAAACCTGATTAAGACACACACTCCTCCTGATCAATTTAACTATTAAATTAAAACAAATAATTTAATCAAATCAGTAATTTGTGAAAATATTTGAGACTTTATTGAATGCTGCAGAGGTCTTTGGCACACAGTGTATTAATCGAGGATGTTACAGCGCATGTGTGTGTGTTTGTCCAGTGTCTCATTTCAATTAAAACATCTTCAGACTGAAGGATGCTTCAGTACAATACAAGCTTTAGAGCAATTAAAATGAAAGAACATGAGGGTTAAATCAGGTCAACAGACCATATCTGCAGCTGTTAAGACCTGCTTCACAAGTTATATACAATAAAAGCCCATTTCGGTTCCATCTGAAGATCTTCTGTGCATTTCCAGACTCACAGTCTCATCTCCATCAAGCTTGAAATGATTCACAATCGGCTTCAACCTCAAAATATAAATCACAAAAGGCACCTGAAATAAATCAGTCAACAGAATAAACAATTAACTTTAAACCAGTTCATTAGATTTTGAGTGTCCAGCGGAAGCTAGAAATATTGCACCAGGAAGTGGCTTCTCTTCACAAACAGGAAGTTTAATCAGAGCCTCGTGTTTCTACAGCCGCGTTCACGAGGAAGAGTCTACAGTCTTTCTGAAGCGTCTGTTTCTCATCCAGAGTCTTCTGTGATTTACCAGCAGCTCCTAAAACTGTCAGAGACTGAGACGCTCTGAAAGAAGAACCAGCGTTAATGAACAGATCTAACACACAGATCAAATCCTGTCACTGCAGATCACGCTTCACCTCAAAACCAGAACATCCTTTCCACATAAAGCAAAGATTCTATCATAGTCACATTAATCACGTTTAAATACATTTTACCATAACTGAGTTACAGAAAAGGACATTTACAGTAAGAATAAACTTTTAAAAATACTGCATCCAAATAACATGACTGTCATTATTGTATTAAGATAAAAAAAAATTGCCTCAAATGAAAATAGTCACAAATATAAAACTTCCTAAATGCAAAGAAAAAAAAAATAATAACAAATATTATATCCGTTATTGTATGTATATATATATATATATATATATATATATATATATATATATATATATACACAAATTATTTTATGGAACAAAAATCAAATATATATATATATATATATATATATATATATATATATATATAGGTATAATATGTATTATTATTTTTAGGTACATGTTATATACACACACATATATATATATATATATATATATATATATATATATATATATATATATATATATAAATGTGTACCATTTTCATGAAAATAATCACAATATAATAAAATCTTAAATAATTTATGTAGAAAATATTTTCTTATTAAAAGGGGAATATATACGGAATTTATATGAAATTTTATATATAAAATTATTATTAATGAAATATAATTATTAATGAAACATATAATTGAAATTACATGAAAAGTGTACACACATACACACACACATATATATATATATATATATATATATATATATATATATATATATATATATACTTATTAATTAAAAAGGAAAAGATATAATAAATTTACATTGAATTTTTATACACTCACCCTAACACCCATGCTCGACACACACACACACACACACACACACACACACACACACACACACATACACACACACACACATATATCCCTTTTTAAATTTGGGGTGAAAAGTGATCTGTACATTTCAGACACACTGAGTTTCACTCTGCAAGCAATGATAAATATAGATTGATTAGTAAAAGTGAAATGAAGTGCCGTGTGTGCTGGTGTTTGAGTCCAGTGCAGTAACACAGTGTTTTACACAGTTGATCTGACGATCAGACAGACAGTGTTGATCTGAGCTCAGTGTGTGAAGCGCAGGCTGTAGAGCAGCTCTGCCGTCTGACACAGGGATCTGGGGTTAGCGCTGGAGAAATACTGACAGCAGAGCCAGTCCTCCAGCTCAGCGCTCCTCTCCGGCTCCAGCGAGCGCTCAGCGAACTTCATCATCAGCAGCGCACGCTTCACGTCCAGCCAGTTCAGCAGCCCGTCGTGCCTGGACTCCAGCCTCCACCCGGCTCCTCCATCTCCTTCTGCTCCTCCACACACCCACGGCTGCTCCAGCAGCTCCCTCCGTGGCCCCCACAGCAGCGCCTGCAGAGTAAAACACCCGAGTCACCTGATGACTGGACACAAGCACAAGACCGTAACCATGTCCTGAACACTGGGGGGAGGGGGGGCGACTTTACACACACACGTGCATATAGACATATATATATATATATATATATATATATATATATATATATATATATATATATGGGCAATTATTCTTTTTTTGCGATTAATCGCATGATTTTTGCAATTAATCGCGATTAATCGCATTGTTATGCACAAATTTCAATAATGGATTCAAAAGTATTGTATTGTGCACTTTTTCCATTTCCAAAGTACTGCTTTATTAACAAAAGTGCAATAACATTTGGTTTGCAAACACAAAAAAAAAAAAATAAGGTGCTTTTTTTTCAGCAGAATTCCTTTTACACAGTAGCAGTTAAAATAGAGGGGCGGGGTTAAGCAGAGCTCATTAGCATTTAAAGGGACATGCACCAAAACGGCAGTTGTTTTACATTGCCATTGAGAAATTGTAACCTTAGTACGTTATAGAGGTTTCATTAAGACCCTAAAGAATCATATTAACTTGTGGAAAGTGGGCATTCGATGACCTCTTTAACACCACAAGACAGTTTACGCTAGAGCAATCTGTTTTTAAAACTATCCCTAAGACTAACATTGATTATAGCTGATGAAACGGACACTACCTGCAGGATGCGGCGAGCGTCCTGGATGTGGATGCGGCGCCCGGGGTCAGGCTCCAGCAGCAGGTGAGCCAGTCTCTGCAGGCCGGGCGAGTAGATGGAGGCGGCGGGGATGGGAGGCAGCTCCTCACATCTGTAGTCATATTTGCCCGGAGTGGCTTCGAACGGGTTACGACGGTGCAGGAGCTCGTAGATCAGGATGCCGGTTTGAAACTCGTCGAATTTGCGGTACTGTGCTGCCGAGACGATCTCAGGCGCGAGCCGAGCGTGATCCCGCTTTAGAAATGGGTCGTCTGCTTTGAGCCGTTCCAGCTTCAGAACCACAGGAATAAATTACATTTTAAAACAGATTTAAATAGAAATTGTAAATTGTAAAAACACTTCACAATATTAGTGCTTTCGCTGTACTTTGGATCAAATAAATGCAGTCTTGGTGGGCAAAAGAGACTTCTTTAGAAAAAATTTATAAAGATTTTTTAATTTTTGAAAATAATTTGTTACAATTCAAAAAGCCTGCATTTATTTAAACAAAAATTTTGCAAATACTAGAGGACATCCGATTTATCGGTTTGGCCAATTAATCTGCACCAATAGTTGATTGGCGGAACTATGAGTTATCGGTAAAAACCCATGCTTTGATAGTTTTTCCATGTTGTGTTCGTTGCTAGAACAGCTGATGCATGAGAGGAAGTATACCTGCGTCTTATTTTGATTAGATAATAATCAAGTGTTCTAGAATAGATGCAGTTAAAGTGTCAAGAGTTTTAACTTAACTCTTAACTTTACTGATCAATATACATTTACAGTTAATATAAATACTTTTTATTTTCGTTTCTGTTCAGTCTTTTTTAAAACTATCGGTTGATTAATCGGTATCGGCCGATGTGGTTCAACCTAGCAATCGGTATCTGTAAAATACACTATCGGTCGACCTCTGGTAAAAACAACAATATAGTGAAATGTTATTAATAACAATTATTCATAATAACCCCGCCCACTTTGCTTGGCACTGTTTTTTTTTTTTTTTGCAACCAAATGACTAACAAACTTTTGTCTGACCTAGCCTCTTCTGGTCAACTAACAGTTAGATGACTATTAGGGGGCAGCCCTAATAATTAATATTTATACTTTTATTAATTTACAAAATATGGTTCAGTACTTTTTAAAAAATAGTAGAGCACTATTTTAGTTTGCATTCAGTATCATGTATAAAACTATCGGTTGATTAATCGGTATCGGCTGCTGTGGTGCAACTTAGATATCGGTATCGGTGAAATCCACTATCGGTCGACCTCTAGTGAAAATAATAATATTGTAAGCAGGATTCCTAATAACCTGGTCTGCGTCGCGGCGCTTGGCTTTGCTGAAGCTGCTGATGAGGAGGCGAGGGAGGCTGTGCTGCTGAGGATCTGGACGCTGCACCAGCAGCAGGTTCTCCATGCACAGATCTCGATGCGTGCCGCCATGTGCTTTCAGATGCTCCAGACCCACACACAGCTGCAGCAGAAGAAAACACACGCGCCGCTCGTAAACCTCTGGCTGGGCGCGGTGGAACGACTCCCACTCACAGACGAAATCAGCCACGGTCTGGTGCGGGACGTCCCGTGTGATGACCACCACTCGCTCCTGCTCGGCCGGACCGCTCTCCTCGCTCGGTAACATGCTCCGCGGCACACAGGCGATGAAGTGACCGCAGTCCTGCTGCAGATTGAAGTGAGACGGGACGCTCTGCTGCACAGACAGACCGTACAGATGAACCTGCTTACTGTCCGGAGCCTGGCCTTTACAGATCTGACCAACACACAGAGAGAGAACAGACACGCTGTGATGTTAAATATCAATAAAAAATATATATTTTTTTTAATATTTTTAAATAAAGCCTTTTGTGTTCAGCAAGGCTGAATATTTATATATGTGTGGGTGTATGTGTGTGTGTGTGTGTGTCTGTCTGTGAGAGAGAGAGTTTGTGTGTGTGTGTGTGTGAGTGTGTGTGTGTGTGTGTGCTCTTGTTTTTGTGACATATCAGGACACAACTCTGTATAATGACATGGGTATGACACAGGTATTACAAGGAGAGGGTGACTTATGAGGACATAACCCATGTCCCCATTTTTCAAAACACTTATAAAGTGAGTGAAGTGACATTCAGCCAAGTATGGTGACCCATACTCAGAATTTGTGCTCTGCATTTAACCCATCCGAAGTGCACACACACAGAGCAGTGAACACACACACACACACTGTGAGCACACACCCGGAGCAGTGGGCAGCCATTTATGCTGCGGCGCCCGGGGAGCAGTTGGGGGTTCGATGCCTTGCTCAAGGGCACCTAAGTCGTGGTATTGAAGGTGGAGAGAGAACTGTACATGCACTCCCCACACCCACAATTCCTGCCGGCCCGGGACTCAAACTCACAACCTTTCGATTGGGAGTCCGACTCTCTAACCATTAGGCCACGACTTCCCATACAGAATGAGTTATTTTGAGAAAGTAAAAATGCACAAAGCTTCCTGTGAGGGTTAGTGTTAGGTGTAGGGTTGGTGTAGGGCCATAGAATATACAGTTTGTACAGTATAAAAACCATTACGCCTATGGGATGAACACACTTTTCACAAAAACAAATGTGTGTGTGTGTGTGTGTGTGTGTGTGTGCGTGTGAGAGAGAGAGAGAGAGAGAGAGAGTGTCACAGTGTCTGGTTTGTGTTCCCTGGGTAACCACTAGATGTCCTCCTTTCCCACGGTGTCTGTCACTTTCTGAACTACATTCCCCACGATCCTTGTTTCTTCATTGCACTCAGCTGTCCCTGGTCACTAATCATTGCACTCAGTCAGTTCCTCATTAGCATTGTCATTTCCCTGTGTATATATACCCTGTCTGTTTTAGTATGTGTTACGGAGTCCTTGTATTTATCAAGCCACTCCTGAGTCTGTTCTTGGCCGTTTGTCTTGCCTGTTTATGTTTGATGGATACTTTGGTTTTGACCCCTGCCTGGACTGGATATTGATGTACGGTTTTCCCTTATTAAAAATACTGCTATTGGATCTACCTTGTCATCTGTTCTTGTGTGGATCGTGACATAAGGACTCCGTTATGCCAAGATCCAGCGGTGTGGGATTTCGTATACGTTCCCCAGCCACCATAGAGGAGCGGATGGGGAGACTTTCCAACCTAACCACTCTCCGCCACTGCCCAAGATGGCCAACGGCCCAGCGCCACTGTCCAAGATGGCTGCCGGCCCAGCGCCACAGCACAAGGTGGCCGCCAGCCCAGCGCCACTGCCCAAGATGGCCGCTTGTCCGGCGCCTTTACACGGGATGACAGCCACAGTTGACCCTCCAGAGTCGAGTCAGGTTCCCGTTGACCCTCCAGAGTCGAGTCAGGTTCCCATTGACCCTCCAGAGTCAGGTCAGGTTCCCGTTGACCCTCCAGTGTCGAATCAGGTTCCCGTTGACCCTCCAGTGTCGAATCAGGTTCCCGTTGACCCTCCAGAGTCGAGTCAGGTTCCCGTTGACCCTCCAGAGTCAGGTCAAGTCACCGTTGACCCTCCAGAGTCAGGACCTCAGGAGTCAGGTCAAGTCACCGTTGACCCTCCAGAGTCAGGTCAAGTCACCGTTGACACTCATGAGTCAAGCACTACCACAGTTAGACTTCAGGAGTCAAGTCAAGTCACTGGTGATCTTCAAGGACAGAGTCAAGTCACCGGTGTTCTTCATGGGCAAATTCAAGTCACCATTGATCTTCATGGACAAAGTCAAGTCACCAGTGTTCTTCATGGGCAAGGTCAAGTCACCGACTATCTTCATGGGCAAAGGCAAGTCACCATTGATCTTCATGAGCCAATGCAAGTCACCATTGATCTTCATGAGCAGAGCCAGGTCACCAATGATCTTCATGAGCAGAGTCAGGTCACCAATGATCTTCATGAGCAGAGTCAGGTCACCAATGATCCTCATGAGCAGAGTCAAGTCACCAATGATCTTCATGAGCAGAGTCAAGTCACCATTGATCTTCCTGAATCCAGTCTAAACTCTGCGGAACAACCAGAGCTTCTCCACGTCTCTGCTGAACTACCAGAGCCTCTCCACGTCTCAGCCGAACTCTTTGAGTGCTCGACTGATCCTGTCGTGGCCACGGAGGCCACCCTTAACTTGTTCATGTTCTCTGTTTCAGACTTGCCTATCCAGACTTGCTCTCATGTATCATCGATCCCACTGTGGTAGTCCTCGGTGCCGCCCTGGTGGGCTCCTGTCTCGACCGCACGGGTGTGGTGTTCTTCTGCGCTGCCCTGGTGGGCTCCTGTCTCATCCGCACGGCTGTGGTGGTCTTCTGCGCCGCCCTGGTGGGCTTCTGTCTCGTCCACACGGTTGTGGTGGTCCTCTGCGCCGCCCTGGTGGGTTTCGTCTCGTCCGCACGGTTGTGGTGATCCTCTGCTCCATCCTGGGTGGCATCTGTCTCATCTGCTCGGCTGTGGTGGTCCTCTGCGCCCTGGAACTCTCTGACCCACCCTGGTCTCCTTGTGTTGTTTTTTTTTCTGTTCCCCTCTATGAACCTGGCCCTCCGTCCCTCCCCCTGAGCCTCCACCAGTCCACCTTCCTCCTGGCCTCCTTGTTGTGTTGTTGTTGTTTTTTTCCACTTCCTGTCCCTGTTCCCTTCTATGGACCTGGCCCTCCATCCCTCCCCCTTATCCTCCACCAGTCCACCTCCCGCCTGGACTCTTGTTTTGTCGGTCACGTATTGGAGCGTCTGGTAGCCGCTCCGTAGAGAGGGGGTTATGTCACAGTGTCTGGTTTGTGTTCCCTGGGTAACCACTAGATGTCCTCCTTTCCCACGGTGTCTGTCACTTTCTGAACTACATTCCCCACGATCCTTGTTTCTTCATTGCACTCAGCTGTCCCTGGTCACTAATCATTGCACTCAGTCAGTTCCTCATTAGCATTGTCATTTCCCTGTGTATATATACCCTGTCTGTTTTAGTATGTGTTACGGAGTCCTTGTATTTATCAAGCCACTCCTGAGTCTGTTCTTGCCCGTTTGTCTTGCCTGTTTATGTTTGATGGATACTTTGGTTTTGACCCCTGCCTGGACTGGATATTGATGTACGGTTTTCCCTTATTAAAAATACTGCTATTGGATCTACCTTGTCATCTGTTCTTGTGTGGATTGTGACAGAGAGAGAGAGTGTGTGTGTGTGTGTGTGTGTGTGTGTGTGTGTATGTGTGGACACATTTCAAATAAATTCGGATCTTTTGAACTTTCTATTCATCTGTGTATCCTGAAAAATAAAATATGTAACGGTTTCCACTAAAATGTTAATGTGTTCAACATTGATAATAATCAGAAATGTTTCTTGAGCAGTAAATCATCATATTTTCATGATTTCTGAAGATCATGTGACACTGATGACTGGAGGAATGATGCTGAAAATACAGCGGAGCATCACAGAAATAAATTACACTTTAACACAGATTCACATAGAAAACAGATGTTTTACATTAGAATAATATTTCACTGTTTTTACTGTATTTTTGATCAAATAAATGCAGCCTTGGTGAGCAGAAGAAACTTCTTTCAAAGAACCTTATTTATTCCAAACATTTGACGGCTATTTTATATATGTGACCTTGGAGCACAAAACCAGTCATGAGAGTCAGTGTTTTTAAACTGAGATGTATGCATCATCTGAAGGCTGAATAAATAATCTCTCCATTGATCTCTGGTTTATTCGGAGGACAATATTTGAAAATCTGGAATCTGAGGGAGCAAAAAAATCTGAATATTGAGAAAATCATCTTTAAAGTTGTTCAAATGAAGTTCTTAGCAATGCGTATTACTAATCAAAATATGAAGTTTTACAGTAAGAAACTTACTAAAT
>NC_081790.1:337500-355000 GCF_963082965.1 Carassius carassius | reverse complement strand
GTCTGTTGACGAACCATTGCAGCATAAAAAAAAAACTTTTTCATCTGAAAATTAACGTTTATGCAAGTAAAATGCATTTATTTCGTTTGAAAACTTTTCAGAGTAATGTGTACGTTGTTCTGTTAGAAATATATATTTAGGTTTCATAAATTTAAACTTTTTTTAATTGATAATGTATTTAAATTTTATTAAAGTCTATTATCTCCATGTTAGTTAATACTGGAAATTCTCAGATTATGTGTAATTATAAATTACATTAAATATATTTAAATAAAATGTCTCATCAGTGTTGAAAAAAATATATAAAATCATAAAAATATATATCGTTTGTTTGTTTTTTTGGTGTGGTTCATGTGTGAAGTTAATTAATAAAATGAGTACAATAATAACATGCTAACTTTTAATTATTTTCACATTTACTCATTAATGAAAGTTTGTGGTGAGTGAGTGTGTGTGTGTGTGTGTGTGTGTGTGTGTGTGTGTGTGCACTTTGGATGGGTTAAATACAGAGCATGAATTCTGAGTATGGATCACATACTTGGCTGTATGTCATGTCACTTTCATTTTTTTGTCACTTAATCAAGCCACACTTCTTTAAAAAATGATGACGTTTTATTTTTTTATTTCAAGCCATTACTTTTGCATTGGTTCTCATGTTGAGCCATTTCGACTGCAACCATTAATGTATTAGATTTCTTCATTGACTTATTTGGTGCACATCATTCTCTTTCTATGAAATCTGTTAACTGCATTCACAGGTTCTAACTCTATAGCGGTGTCCCCGACCATTGCGATTAATTCGCATTTACTAGAATTCAATCAAATGGCTTTCTCAAATAATTTTTGCACGCACGCAGCTTAGAGGGAACATTGGTTATGACTGGTTTTATAAAATAACGATTCTTGTATGCAAAAACAGGGTACAGGTTACAAGGGGTTAACAGTTTAAGCAGATGAAGTTCAATCAGGCTGAAAGTGCAAACAGCAAACACACACACATTCAGTGCTGGCGTGTCAACAACACAAGCCCTCTATTTACAGAAAACCCAAATCTCAAGTTATACGTGGTTACAGCAGAATAAATGAATCGAATGGCGCTGATTAACAGGCGTCACATTCAGAACGACGTGAACAGATCTGCACTTGATATCGTCTCCATAATGGCTGAAAGAAGGACTGATAAAACTCAATGCAAACAAACAGCAGAGAGACCGGCCTTAAACTCACGAGTCCAGACACAAACGACAATCAACTTCATTCAGAGAGAACGAGAGAGAAACAAAACTTCATCTCATTAAACCACTGAGCTCAGTTAATCACATCACCTTATGATGGTCGATAACAAACCAATACAAGAAAACAAAACCAAAAATAAACGAATATCTCACAATGAATATGAATCCAGAGATCAGACTGACCAGTGACAAACTAATAACAGAACACATGATCAGTAATGCAATGATTAGCAATACTAAGAGTTAGAAATTTCCTAATTCCCACTTCTGAAGTCATATTTACTTGTTTATTAAGAGCCTTGTTGTTGAGAACAATAGGTACATTCTTGCCAATTTCTTGGGGAAACTGCATTAACACCAAAACACAGTAAAGAGATTTAATTAATATCCAATGGATTGTGAATAAAATGTAGTGTCCTAATTGTTGACAACCAACCTGTGACTCTGAAGCTTCTGTCAAACAAATGCTAAGCAAAATACACACAACATGCATCAAATGGTTATTTAAATACATATATAAATTACTGTAATGCAAGAGAAAACATTTTGTAGTTTAATGTTTCATCCTCCCAACTCAAAAACTGTGTTATTAAAATTATCTCTAAGTTTCCCAGTCATTAATATGACTTGAGAGAGTTTTTCTATACCAGATTAATTCTTGACAACTTCTTTGGGAAACCGCATTAAAGCCAAAATGCATTGAAGATGTTTAGCCAAAATCCAACAGACTTTGAATAAAATGTAAGGTCACATTCAATTGACAACCAACTAGATGTTCAACATGCAATTACGTTTAAAGTTTAGTCTGGGGTATCATAATTATATCCAGGTTGCCAACTCATAAATCCAATTTGAGAGCCTATTCGTTTCCAAATTCCCAAGCCCTAACCTTAACCTGTGTCCAAAAATGACTAGGAAACTAATATGTACCAAAGCACATGAGGGCAACATAAATACTAAGACTAATCTGGCTCCATCAAACGATAAGAAGCAAAATGATCAACTGATTAATATCCTGACAAACAACATAATATAAGGATGCAGCTCTCACCGGTGGTGTTTTTTGGGAGGCGGCGGAGGCGGTGCGGGATCCCGGCTGGTGTTGGGTTCACTAGAGTGTATGAGAGGAGACGGGCTTGAGAGCAAGCTCTCTTTGGCTCTGCCATCCTCTGCCGGCGTTTGACTGGTGCTTTTGTTGGCGGTGCCTGGCATTGCATTGCTCTCACTCGTCCATTCTCTAGATGGAACAGCAGGAGCATTGATGGAGTCGCCTAGCCCACCACAAGAGCCCAATCTCTTGGAGTCGACCTCCTCTTCTTCCTCCTCAATACATCCCTCCAGACTTGTGGCGCTGTTAGACTTGTGTCGGACAGCATGAGCATTGGTATCCACTTGTGAGGTCATCTGATTTGGAGGAAGAACCACGTGAAAGCTGAGCTCGGGTAGCGGTAAGGAGAGACTGGAGGTACCAAGTCTTGGTGGACGGGTGCTGATCTTAGGAGGAACAGGGGGACTGGACTGAGGCTTGGGTTGAGTAGATTCGGTGGCATCAGGAGCATTTGGCCAAGTGAACGCCGGGCTTAATTGGTCTTTGGGCATGGTTGGGCTGAAGTGATTCCATTGGGTGCTTACGGCCGAATCCGGGCTGCTCAGGTAAAACGTCCGGTTGTTTTCCTCAGTATGGGCGGCGACGACAGTAATAGTTGCTCTTTGATTGTCGCTTAAGATGACTTCGGTTTCAGACTCAGAGGACTGCGGAGCCTTCCCATCGCTTTGAGCATTGAGTTGTCTTTTTCTCTTGGTGCTCTCAGCATAGATCGGCTCTCTTTCCTTGAGCCCGTTTGGTGGAACGCTTGGAGACTTTTGAGGACTCTGGAATCCCACTAATGAATCCACGCTGCTCCGATTGGAGCACGAGTCCGACAGGCTTTTGTGGAAGGAGTCTGGAGTTAATGGAGATGGTGAGGTACCTGGCGTCTCATTGGACGATCCATTAACCACATTCCCTGGTGTGGTTCTGGCTTGCCTTTCCTCTGCAGATGCCCTTAGAGGACTTGTAACTCCATCACTGTTTCCAGTCTCATTATGAAGATATGTATCTCCATTGGCATAAGTGCTCTTGACCGCTTTGGTAATCTGTCTATAGGAGTCACTGTTCCCATTCTCTTTCAGACTGTGTTGAACAAAGCCATCTTCTTGACTCCGAAATATATTGCTGATAAACATGCAGTCCTTGGATAATCCAGTGGGAGAACAAACATTTGGGGAGAACTTCTTTCCGGAGATGTTGTTTTGTATTATGGTTTCTCTAAAAGATTTATTACATCCATTGCTATCAATGTACAGAGGAGCCAAATCCAGAGCTTTCTTCAGTCCTACAGAGGTCTCCTGGTTGTTCTAAGATACAGAAGCAATTATAAGTCTGGGGAAAATTCTAACACTGGATCACTGCGTTTACAATAAAAAGCTTATTAAATAAACATACTCAACTTGTCAATGTAAGAAACCCACATTGAGATAATAACATCAAAGCGTAATCAAACAAGCATGCTGGATAAACATGGCAACTTTTCACAGGCATGTCAATGCAATCAATTCATTGCATAGACAATGAATCACACAGGTACAAGTAACTAATCAATCATCTTATTTGAGTCCACAGATGACTTTATGTGACTGTGTCTGTGTGTTTGCCTTGTAGTCTGTCACCCTTGGCGGTGATCTAATTATCTTTGTTTAAACAGCCTGAATGTCTCCATATAACTGCCTTCCTGTACAGTATGCATACATCTGAATGGCAGTCTGTTATCTTGTGTTCACAAAGACATTCCAGTCTCCACCCATGCAGTGGAGAATGCTGACCAAACCACTCCCACCTTGAAGATATCACTGAGCTTCACCATAATAAGAGTTTAAAGGAACAGTTCAACCAAAAATGAAAATGTTTGTGTCTTCATCAGGTTTGTAGAAATGTGGCACTGCATCAGTGTCTCATCAATGGATGCTCTGCAGTGAATGGGTGCCGTCAGAATGAGAGTCTGATAAAAACATCACAATAATCCACAGCACTCCAGTCCATCAGTTAACATCTGGAGAAGACAAAAGATGAAACAGATCCAGCATTAAGATGATTTTAACTCAAACACACAGTCTATAATCCATAATAACACTTCCTCCAGTGAAAAAGTACATCTCCTGTTGTCTCTCACATCAAAATCCAGACACATATTAGTTTAGAGCTGTTTAAACGCTGCTTGATCTGTGCAGATTTCTCTCCTGATTCAGACCAGAACACTTTTTCACTGGAGGAAGTGTTATTATGGATTATAGACTATGTGTTTGAGTTAAAATCATCTTAATGCTGGATGTGTTTCATCTTTTGTCTTCTCCAGATGTTCACTGATGGACTGGAGTGCTGTGGATTATTGTGATGTTTTTATCAGACTCTCATTCTGACGGCACCCATTCACTGCAGAGCATCCATTGATGAGACACTGATGCAGTGCTACATTTCTACAAACCTGATGAAGACACAAACTAATCCTGATCTTGAATGACCTGAGGGTGAGAACACTTTTCACTTTAAGTATTTCTTTAAGAGTTCATCCACTCAATGAATTCTGTGCTTTCCTGCAGTTACCTGTTCTGTATTCATCTCCGTCTTGACCTCCGCTGTGACATCCATGTTCATCATGGTGGGTCTGACAGCGATGGTGGGTTTGCTATACGGAGAGGGAGACGTCACCCCATCCTCGTCTTCCCCGATCAGACTCGTTCGGACACAAGCACCTCCCGCCGTGCCGGTCTGTCCGTGAGCGCTGCGAGGATGGAAGCAGTTCTTACAGGAGCCAGGTTTCCACACATGCTCTGCAAACTCTCCACACGCAGACATTTTAACGCAGACCTGGAGCTCCTGTCTGATTGACTCTACTGAATCCGGAACAAGCTGAGAACAGACGACGGTGTTTGGTCACATAGTGTGTGGCACAGGAGATCAGCAGCCTGTACACCTGAGAAAACACAAGATACATTTTAGATGATTACGAGTCATGCTGATTTTTGGTGTTTGATATGAAGAAGCACATGCATTTGGAGAATTACTTGTATGGTAATGGCTATTAAAACAATCATCACACACACAGAAACTCAAAGGTCTTCACAACAAAACACCAACATATAAATATTGACACAAATATTAGCAGTCAAATTAACTTTTAAACTACTACTACTAATTATTAAGGTTTCAAAAAGGTGCAAAATTGCCAGAAAATTTTGGAAACTTTCCAGGATTTTTTGGAAACATTCCAGGATTTCTGGAAACGTTTCAGAATTTTTTTGGAAACATTTCAGATTTTTTTGGAAACTTTTCAGGATTTTTGGAAAATATTACAGGTTTCTGTTTGGAAACTTAACAGGATTTTTCAGAAATCTTTCCAGGATTTTTTGGGAAACTTTTGGAAAGCTTAGGGAATTTTAAGAAAGTTTTCATAAACTTTACACCTCTTTACAACCCTACTAATTATTATTAAAGAATTAAGACATAATTTTAAGCAATATCAACTGATCAACAGACTTAAATTAAATTAAATTAAATTAAAACATTTCATATTTTTTGCAATGTTTTGTTGTAAATAACTGGTGCATTTTCATATGATTACATTTACAAAGATTGATCATACTGTTATAGTTATATGAATTATCATGATTACCACAGTTTTTCAATTGTAAATATAAACCACAGATTCCAGAAACAGGAAAACTGAATTTGGAAGAAAAATTAAGTATTTCATAGCACCCCCTTAAAATGTTCAAAATTTGAAATAATCATTAAATGGTAAAAGTATTAATAAATCAACTGAATAGAATTTTTTTGATAGATAAAATATACAGTCCAGAATAATAAAAAATGTAAAACACTGAATTTGGGGCAAAAAATTAAAAAGTGGCTCCAGAAATATCAACAATGCTGCCACTGAAAAACTCAAAGTGTTTCTTTAAATCTTTGCACATTTCAAGTGTTTCTGCCAGGGAAAAGCACTTGTGTAAGAGACTTTGGCCTAAATAATCATATGAAAGTACTTCACGCTTACTAGTGAAAAACAAAAGGTGCAAATCCGCTCCTCCAGCTCTCGGCCCTCCCTCCATAGAAAGCTTTCCTTTGGAGAGACTTACTCAGCCTCCTCATGAAACTCAGGACATTAACAAACTCATTCTGTTCACACACATGGACGAATGACCTTCTATAAGCCGAGCCGGACCACTGAACAAATGTGTAATGGTCATTAAATACATGCATTTTAATTTACTCCATATTTTCAACCATAAACAAGTTGCATGGACCAAATCTGGATCATTCCAAATCAATTCCTTAAAAAAAATCAACCAGTAGCCGGAAAGATCCAGAAATAGTCCATGCAACTTGTTTAAAGTTATAAACATGCAGCAAATTATCATGCAAATATTTAATGTCCGTAGCGCATTTGTTTAGTGGTTTTCACAGGACAGCACCAGATGGAAATCTTTCAGATCATTAATTATCTTTCCTGCGCACATGTGACTCATTTCTAGACTCTTAATGAAGAAATACGCTCTTTTAAAGAGAGGAGCAGCAGGTGCTGGAGTCTGAGCGAGTGTGTTGTTGCACAATGACTCTGTTTGATACAGTAATCTATTCACAGAAGAAGTTTCTGTTATATTTAAAGACACGGATGGTTAAAACAGGAAATAATGTGACCTTTTTCAAATAACACTGCATACGTGAACCTGAGCAGCTGATACACTAATAGTTACATTACTTTCCTCTCACACCCCACAGAAGATGTGATTGCATGTATTCACAACAAAAAATTTCTAAAATATTATTTATTTTGATTAGTAATATGCATTGCTAAGAACTTAATTTGAACAACTTTAAAGATGATTTTCTCAATATTTAGATTTTTTTGCTCCCTCAGATTCCAGATTTTCAAATATTGTCCTCCGAACAAACCAGACATCACTGGAGAGATGATTTCTTCAGCTTTCAAAACTCTCTGCCCAACACTGGTCTCAGGTAATGATTCATTTCACTTCCACAAAAATGGAGAATGTGGCCATAAAGATGTTTTTTTTTTTCCATTTCTGACAGCACAGCCGCTCTTTCTGTGGCTCAGATATCAGAAAGGTCTTCAGCCGTTAGAGAGTGGTGTCCGGCGGTGAGAAGATGTGCTGGACGCCGTTGGGGTTTGAGAGCTCACCTCTTCACATTCCTCACATTTCTCCCATCAGAGAACGCTCCGGCCTCAAGAACGCTTTCTGAAGCCGACAGAAGAACAGAAGAGCCTCTAATATGGGCGGCCTGGGAAAGTGGAGTGGAGATGGACGGGGTCACTAATCTACTGACCCTCGATCAACGACGATGAATCAGTGGCTCTGTTTTAAAATGATTTGGGTTTTAAAGACTGTAAAACAGAACCTTTTTGGTTCCCCAAAGAACCTTTTTGCTTTACAAAAACCCCAAAATGCATGGGAAATGTTTCATGGATGTTAAAGTAGTATGCAAAAAGATGATGTGCATTTAAAGACTGTAAACCACCAACCATTTTGCACTTAAAAACAAAGATTGTTCATCGCCATTTGATGCTTGCATGAATAACCTTTAACACCCATGACACTTTTCCAATGCAAATTGATTTTAAGGATGGAAAAGGATTCTTCAGATTATTAGAATGTTCTTTAGACTTAGAAATAAAATATATTATTTTGGGAAAGACAATGAAAAATTCAAGATAATGAAGTCTAATGACTTCTTCAACTTCATGGTCAACTAAAAAGCTAATTAAAATAATCTAAAATAATAAAAGAAAATGGTGCTTGCTGGAAAATCATTGTGAATATGTCATGTATATTCCATATATCACCCAAAAATCTCCATTCTTTTAAGAACTGAATACTGAAAGGTGAACCAAAATGGTTCTTCTATGGCTTCCTTTAGAGCAGATTCTGACAGGAACTTCATGAGGGAAACTTTAGAAGCAGATCTTAATCTTCAGGAAGCTTCATGATGTTTATGAGCAGGTGAGGACAGATCAATAATGGCCCGCAGGTTGAAGTCACCGGCCGTTGTGTGTTTGCTCAGGGTGAGTCGAGCCGTTAGACTCGCTGGCAACAAGCTTGACAAGTCAAAACCCAAGACACAACAGCAGAAGCAGAAGCTCTTTGTTCCTGCAGCAGCGGAAAACACTTCAGCACTTGTGAACAATGATTATTTTTGGCTTCAGATGTTGCTCAGGGGGAAGGGTGACGCTCCTCCGGTGCTTCTTTAAACCCTCGAGTGTCACAAACACTTAATCTTTACCTGCCACCTTCGAGACGCATGCATTTACTGTGCAGTCAGACTTAAACATGGTCAGATGTGTTCAAATACACTCATACTGCCAATCAAACCAGCCAACATATTCAGTAAACCAACATACATTCCACAGATTCCATATGAATCCACACTTTAGACATTTCACCTGCTTAAAGAAACCATGTGATCCATATCGATTTAAATTAAAAGGCTGGTTATGATCATATGTGACCCTGGAGCACAAAAATTTAAATAAATAAATAAAAAGTTATATACATCAGCTGAATAAATAAGATTTCCATTGATGTCTGGTTTGTTAGGAGGACAATATTTGGCTTAGATACAACTATTTGAGAATCTGGAATCTGAGGATGAAAAAAAAACATGAAATAAAAAATTGAGAAAATCACATTTAAAGTTGTTCAAATGAAGTTCTTAGCAATGCATATTACTAATTAAAAATTAGGTTTTGATATATTTACAGTAGGAAACTTACTAAATACCTTCATGTACATGATCTTTACTTAATAACCTAATGATTTCTGTCATAAAAGAGAAATGTGATAGTTATGTGGAAACAGGAGGTTTACAGGAACACTGTCAGGAACATCAGACATCATTAAACCAGCGCGACAGGGCGCGTCGCGTCAAAATCCAGCTTTACACGAATGAATGAACCAAAGCCGACATGAACCAGACTGATCCGGTCCATATGAAACCAGCCTGTGTGTGAATCTGGTTCTGAAAGCGGATCCAGATCAAAGCTCCAGTCTGATTTAATATGTATCGGATCCACGCCAGAGAACAGATC
This sequence comes from Carassius carassius, assembly GCF_963082965.1. NCBI lineage: Eukaryota > Metazoa > Chordata > Actinopteri > Cypriniformes > Cyprinidae > Carassius > Carassius carassius. The sequence continues at coordinate 345,624 of NC_081790.1, read as the reverse complement.
TTACCTGCGCTGAAACACGCGCGATCCCGCCGCTAGACTCCCGCAGAACACACGCGTGAATCCGCTCGTTCACACAGAACCGCACACAGACAGACGCGATGCGTGACTCTGCGCTGACCAGACCGAAGAGACGAGACTCCTGCAGAGGGGCGGGGCCTCACACACACACACACACAGAGAGAGAGAGAGAGAGACAGAGAGAGAGACAGAGAGACAGAGAGAGAGAGAGAGACACACACACACACACACACACACACACACAGAGAGAGAGAGAGAGACACACACACACACACACACACACACACACACACAGAGAGAGAGAGAGAGACAGAGAGAGAGACAGAGAGACAGAGAGAGAGAGAGAGAGAGAGACACACACACAGAGAGAGAGACATCTGTATTTAAAGGAAGTAGTTTTTGCTGATGTTCTAAACGTCGATTGGAAAGGCATTAGTGTTCCAGACGTCACTGTAATCAATAAAGTGATCAATCGCCTGGAAAAGCCGATCTAATCTACACTTTCATGTTCAATGTCAACAGCTCACATCCCAGAGTCTGGAATTTACTTGAAATTCCCTTCATTCCCTGTTCAGACCGCTGGAAGCAGGAGAGGAGAGAACATGCCGTGGCATGAACTCTCAAACACAATTCTAAAGCATCTTGATGCACAAAAATAGCTTAAGCAAAACCTGAAATAGAAATGATTAAAAACTATATAGATATCTAAAAACTAATGAAAAAAAAAACAACAACACAAAAACAAAACAAAAAATTGTTACTAAAATGTATAGAGTAAATAAATAATAAATATTTTAATAAAAAATATATAAACAAAAAACATAAAAACTGTTAAAAAACTATTAAAACTATTAATAAAAACTATGATAAAACTATAATAATACCTAAATGATAGTAAAATAAAACTAAATCTAACTTCATTAAAGATCCTGATCCATCAAGAACAAGACTTAGTTTGTATGTTTTTCGTTCATTAAAAACTGATATTTTTGAGATCTGCTCAATTATGTTGTTGCTCGAACATTGAAACCTTCTGCATCTCATCAGATTTCTCCTGCGACCTCTGCTCTGACCTCTGACCTCTGGGTTAATAATTCAGAAAGACTTTCTCTCACTGCTGTCTAAACGTGACAGATGAGAGATGTCGTTTACAGGTGTGTGAACTCACATGTCCACAGGTCTGATGTTCACCTCCATGCGCTTCAGTGGTTGACAGTGAAGGAAACAGCATGATAAAAGCAGGAAGATGTTTGTGAGACATTTGCACAACACTCCTCATAAAAGAGCCTGCATTTATCAGCCACCAATTCAGGCTTGTCTCACACGCACACACAATCACAAGTGCAGTATGGAGTTCCTCAAGGCTCAGTACTAGGACCATTGCTTTTCACGCTTTATATGTTACCCTTGGGAGATATCATCAGGAAACATGGTGTTAGCTTTCACTGTTATGCTGATGATACTCAGCTCTATATTTCTTCGTGGCCCGGTGAAACACATCAATTAGCAAAACTAACATAATGCATAATTGATTTTAAAAAACTGGATGACGAGTAATTTCTTACTGCTAAATTCTGAAAAAACAGAGGCGTTAATTATAGGACCTAAAAACTCCGCTTGTAATAACCTAGAACACTGTCTAAGACTTGATGGTTGCTCTGTCAATTCTTCGTCATCAGTTAGGAACCTAGGTGTCAACACTGCACTGGCTCCCTATCAAGCATCGTATAGATTTTAAAATATTGCTTATTACTTATAAAGCCCTGAATGGTTTAGCACCTCAGTATTTGAATGAGCTCCTTTTACATTATAATCCTCTACGTCCGCTACGTTCTCAAAACTCAGGCAATTTGACAATACCTAGAATATCAAAATCATCAGACGCTGCTCTTTCTCTGGAGGTGTGTGGTTCTGTGGGAACCGCTCTGAGAATCTTTTGTTTGGTGAGTCATGTTGTCTGCAGGCTGTGGGGTGAATCTAGAGGAACGCTGCAGGGTTTCAGGTGTCCAGAGTAGACACAGAATATAGTCTCATTGTAAGTATTATAGTGTGTGTGTGTGTGTGTGTGTGTGTGTGTGGATCCGTTACACCATATGGACACTATATGAAGGAAAACAGCACATTGAAATAAACTCACACTCCTAAAAATAAGAATTCTTTATTGGCATTGACAGTTCCATGAAGAACTTTAAACATCCATTGGTTATTTGTAATGAAACAAGCTTCTTTATGAAAATGTTCTTCACAGTGAGTAAATTAGTCTCTTAAACTGTTCATTGAAAGGTTCTTTGAGGAACTGTTAAAAACTGTATGTTTATAACAGTCAGTCATTTCTGATTTTTTCTTTTGAGATCATGTTCTTAAGTTCTTTATGACATCAAATACAATAATGGTTCCTGTCTGTCTTTGCGAGAAGAGTGTTAATAATTAAACACTCATGTAGTGACTCACACACACACACACACACACACACACACACAATGCTGTCAGTGTGTATCTCTGTGATTATTTGTGTGCAGATCATCTTCTCGTTCTGTGCGGCAGACTGAGGCTCTCGGGACGTGATGGTGTTTGTTTAATTCATGATGTTTTGCTGAACTGTGTTTATGAGAAACATGACAGCCGTTTCTGAAAGAGTCTATTCTGCTTCTCATAGCTGCATTTGTTTGATCAAAAATACAGAAACAACTGTGAAATATTATTCTAGTGTAAAACAGCTGTTTTCTGTGTGAATCTGTGTTAAAGTGTAATGTATTTCTGTGATGCTCCGCTGTATTTTCAGCATCATTCCTCCAGTCTTCAGTATCACATGATCTTCAGAAATCAGAATAATATGATGATTTACTGCTCAAGAAACATTTCTGATTATTATCAGTGTTGAACACAGTTGTGCTGCACAATATTTTTGTGGAAAATGTGATTTTTCAGGATTCACAGATGAATATAAAGCTCGAAAGAACAGCATTTATTTGAAATAGAAATATTGTGCAACATTATAAATGTTTTACTGGCACTTTTGATCAATTTATTGCATCCTTGATGAATAAAAGTATTAATTACTTTCAAAAAAATCTTACTGACCTCAAACTAGATAAACGTGTGTGTGTGTGTGTGTGTGTGTGTGTGTGTGTGTGTAAAGTGAGGCTCTTCAGTTTTGTCTCCTGCATTCCAAACTCCACCCACCCTGAATTGTAAACACAGTGTTGCCATGGTACCACACTGACCCTTGGCCCCACCCACCACTCCCGCTGTGCACATGCTGTGTGTGTGTGTGTGTGTGTGTGTGTGTGTGTGTGTGTGTGTGTGTGTGTGTGTGTGTGTGAGTGTGTGTGTGTGTGTGTGTGTGTTGATCCGGTCTCTCCTGGTGTGTGTTTTCCGTTAGAGTCACGTTTAAGGCAGTGACCCATTTCAGTTAATGATTGACAGCTCACTGGAATATTTCAGATTATTCCAGCCCAAAAACTTTAGCGTATGAGGGTTAACTAGACTGAGTTAGTCATGTATTTCTATAGTGCTTTATACAATAGTTTCTTTCAAAGCAGCTTCAGGACAATAACAGAGTTAATTCATTAATTATGAACCAAATTCAATTGAAACAAAAAAGCAGCTCTACAGAAGACAATAGAGTTGTTATTGAGTGTTAATTCAGTTCGGTTCAGTGTGTTAATGTTGCAAACTCAGTGTCGTTATTCATATATACTGTACATCTGGTTGATTGTTTATATCATTAAATATAAACCACCTTCACATCCAGCTCTAGATACATTATGATATTATAAACAATAGCAATATAACTTTGAAACAAAGTATAGAAATCATTATAGAAATGTATACATGGGTGAATTTAGTTGGATTTACTACAGAGTTATAGTTAACTAAGTAAAACTAAAACCAAAGTGTTTTTGTAAAGAAATGTATATATTTATATACCACTTTTCTCATTTTTATGTAGTTTAACTTGATGTAATAAAATAACTAGTGCTGTCAAACGATTAATCGCATACAAAATAAAGTTTTATTTGAATAATATATGTGTGTATTCTGTGTATATTAAATATGTATATATAAATACACACACATACAGTATATATCTTGAAAATAATACATGTTTACATGTCTATGTTTATTTTCATATAATTTATATAATAAATAAATATACTTAATATTTTTTTTCCTAAAATATATACATGCATATGTGTGTATTTTATATATACATAATAAATATTATGTAAACAAAAACGTTTATTTTGGATGCGATTAATCACAATTAATTGATTGACAGCAATACAAATAGCTAAAAAAACTTGAAAATATTAGTAAAAACTTAGTAGTTTATTAGACATGCGAAGTCAGCAAACAGATGAATTAAACAATGTGCAACTGTAATTAATGAGTTTATTAATGTATTTAATGTTTTTAGTAATTAATGTAGATTACGAATGAGGGTTTTGTAGGCCTGCAGGTATGAAACTGACAGAACGAATACCACACACACACACACACACACACACACTGTATAAACATGCTCTCTGACTGTACGTCATCTGAATTCCTGAGCTGTATATACAACAGTCCAGTTCTTACATGCATCTGTAAAAGTGATGATGGAAATATTATTTTCCGTCTTTAATTCGTCATCGTTCTTCACTGATTGTGAAACACAAGAGCTCTGTACTCTAAACTTTTTTTTTTTTGCGCTTGTAAAATGTTTGGGTGTCTTTACACAATAAATGACACTTGCTGTGATATTTAGTTCAAAGTTGTGACTAAACTTTCACACAATTTTGGGTCAATATACAGTCATTCTGTTATCAGGGGTGGGATATAAGTGTATTTGGTGGAGGGATATAAGGGATATTAATGGAAAGCATAAATTCAGCTACACACATTAACATCATTGATGATGTACACTGGTTATTAGTTTCTGTTTAAAACCCTCATGCATGTATTTTCATATGCGGCATGTGTTGCACAGTATTGTGATGAATTAAGAAAGAACAAGTTGATCTTATTCTGCTGTAAATCACTCTTATAATCCATCCAAACATCCAGTGAATGAACATAATTTCATAATCATCATGTTAGAGAGAGAAGCGTGTTGCAGCGTGCCGCATGAATGCTGATGCATCGCAGTAATGATGCTGAACGATGCTTCAGGGACAAAATCATCCGCAAGAGATCAGACAGATCTTTAATAGTTCTGAAAACAGTCTTTTCTGCTCATCAAGGCTGCATTTATTTGATCAAAAGTACAGTAAAAAATCCTAAATATTATTATAAAGTAAATCAGCTGTTTTCTGTGTGAATCTGTGTTAAAGTGTAATGTATTTCTGTATTTTCAGCATCATTCCTCCAGTCTTCAGTGTCACATGATCTTCAGAAATCAGAATAATATGATGATTTACTGCTCAAGAAACATTTCTGATTATTATCAATGTTGAACACAGTTGTGCTGCACAATATTTCTGTGGAAACTGATACATTTTATTTTCAGGATTCACAGATTAACAGAAAGTTCAGAAGAACAGTGTCTATCTATTTCAATAATTTCACCAGGGTTCCTGTGTTCTATTGTTTTCTTAAAGTACTTCCTCCATTCACTGGAGATCTGAGCTCACTCACTTCTGCTGTGTGTTTCTGTTGACTGACAAAACACATCCTTAAATTCTGAAACACACACACACACACACACACACACACACACTCTCACACTCACACACACGCACTCACGCACGCACACACACACGCACACGCACACACACACACACACACACACACACACACACACACACACACACACACACACACACAGGGGCTTTTAATTTTCAATTACCCACTTACGGTCATTAACCACTAAGGAATCAGCTGTGTCTCTGTAGAGAAACAATTCACACACACACACACACACACACACACACACACACACTTCTCTTGAAAGTCATCGCTTCAGACGCTAAAGAGAGGAAGGGTAAGAAACAGAGACACAGAACAATGAGAAGCCACTTCCTGTCTTCCGTCTGCTTCTTCCTGATTGAGGAACGCTGTGTAGATAACAGAGAACCTCTGATGCTGGAGTTCCCTCTGAAAGACGTCTGCTGTTCTCAGAGTGGATTTAGGACATGATTCTGTGTAGAGTGTGTAATAATTCATGTAGATGTGCTCCTACAGAACACTAACATGAGATTCTGTGGTTTCTCTGCTCAATAACTCCTTCATCGAGTCTGAAAACAGCAGTGGATTGTGTTCTGGAGCGGAGGTTTACTGAGAGCAATGCTAACAATCCCCAACAACCTCATTTAAACTAAAATAATGACAATTACATAGTTCATCATCATAATAATACAATAACATTTTCAAAACGAAGCAAGTGGCTTTTACATTGCCAAATCATTATATTATTCTAAAAACAAATTATTAAAATATATGGAACATATATTAATTTATTATTAATTTGACATCATATCTGATTAACACTTATTATTTTAAACTGTTTTAATTTTCACTTTTATAAACTTTTTTTTATTACACTTTTTAATAATATTAATTTGGATCTTTATTTTAGAAACATTGATCAGAAAATCATGAGAAAAAAATAGATAAATAATTGCAAATAATTTCTTGATTTTCAACTGGTTTAAGAAAAGCAAAATAAAATACTATTAAATTCATAAACTAGGGTCAATATCAATACATTGAGATAAAATAATCATTACCTTAAATTAAATATTTAAAAAAATATATATTTTAGCTAGTCGTCAAGTTAACGTTTCTTTCATTCTTTCATTTAGTTTTCATTTAGTTTAAGTTAAAATGACTAAAACTAAAACTAAAATTTACAATGCAATAAAACTATGTAACTAATTAAAATGACAAAAAGACAAAAAAATCAATTAAAATGAAACAGAAAAATAAAAATATAAATATAATTTAGAATATTAACCAAAGGTATAATAGTTTATCAATGTTTCTCAAAATATCACTGATGGAGCATAAAAAAAGGAATTTATTTAATATCTTCAGCACTAATTAAGAGAGAGAGAGAGAGAGAGAGAGAGAGAGAGAGAGACAGAGAGAGAGAGAGAGAGAGAGAGAGAGAGAGAGAGAGACAGAGAGAGAGAGAGAGAGAGAGAGAGAGAGAGAGAGAGAGAGAGAGAGAGAGAAATGCCACCCATGTTTTCCTTACAAAGAGAGAACTGTAAAACCATAATAATAGCAGTATGTTTGTGTTGTGTGTGGAAGCAGGTGTGTTTCTGGAATAGAAACAGTGACATCATACAGCAGGAATCTGGTGTTGCCATGGAGATGAGAATTCCAAACATCAGGACACATCAAAGCTCCATAATTCCTGGAAAAATCAAGTCAAGTCACATTTATTTCTATACAGTTTAATAAAGTGCAGATTAATTTGAGCTGATTCAGCTGATTCTTCAGTGACGTTATTCTAAAGAAATAAAGTTTGTAATGTCTGTACAAAGTCATATTCATCAAATATTCATCACACATCTATAAATCACAGCTTGCTTCAGTCTTTCACATTCAGCAGAAACCCTACAGGAACGTGCAGGATTCATAAAGGAAACTGGAATCCTGGAATCCTGAAAGAACATCCAATATGACACTGTTTTAAACTGCCAATAGTATTTAGTTCTATGAATTTAGAGTCATTTTGATTATACTTCCTTTCATTCAAAGTTTAAAGGCAATTCTGCACCCTGTTTGCCGACTCAATCCACATTCAGTTTAATCTCAGGAACTGAAACAGAGTTTGAAAGTTGAGTTCCATGACTCAAGTATATTGCAAAGAATGATTCTGTGACAGAAAAAAAGCTCTCTTCCTGTTGTTTAAAGCAACACCGAGTCTGACATCACTTCCTTCCTCCTCACTATTAGCTGCTTGAGCTTCACTTCCATCCAGCGTGGAAAACTGTGTCAGAGATCGTATCTTGAGGACACTTTAAATCTGTCCAATCACAGACTCAGATTCAGCAGGAAGTGAACTGTTGGAAAGATCAGCATTCAAGCTGCTACATTATATCTCAGCAGTGTATATTCAAAAGGAAAACAAGTTCATTTTCCTTAGAGGATCTTATACTTACATATATATAT
>NC_081790.1:222500-332500 GCF_963082965.1 Carassius carassius | reverse complement strand
GTGAGTCTGAACTGAGACGGAGACAAACTTCTCTTCTTCTCCAGACTCACCTTATGAGACTCCACAGTCTCTCTCAGCTGCTGGAGATCTTTCTCTCTCTGCTGGATTCTCTGCTGGAGCGTCTTCTGTGTCTCCTTCAGCTGCTTCTGCAGGACAAACAGATGATAGTCAATCTCACAGAAAACTACTGCCTCTAAATCATCATGAGAACAGATGAATCCAGTAAAAGAGGAGCTGATAACTAATGACTGTAGGTTCAAACTCCAGAAGTGATGACTGATCATTTACCAGCATCAGACAGGAATTAAGACCTGTTTCAAACTACAAGTGTAAGTATAAAAATGAAATAAATGTCAGCAATATTTCATCAGTGTGTAGTGTTAAATACCTGTTTCTCTGTCCTCTGATCTGCAGCTGATACAATGTCATGGTTTTTATGTTCAATAACCGTACACAGCACACATATACATTTCTGATCAGTGCGACAGAAAACCTCGAGGATCTTCTCATGTTTCTGGCAGATCATCTCCTGCAGTCGTCCAGTGGCTTCAGTCAGATTGTGTCTCTTTCCTCTAAATAAGCTCTCATGTTGTTCGAGGTGACTCTGACAGTAAGAGTTCACACACACCAGACAGGACTTGACGGCTCTGTATTTTCTTCCAGTACAGACGTCACACTGCACATCTCCAGTTCCAGCGTAACAGTCATCAGAGAGTCTGGTCTTCTTCAGTTTCTCCACCACTTCAGCCAGCATGGTGTTTCTAGATAAAGCAGGTCTTGGACTGAAGGTCTGTCTGCACTGAGGACAGCTGTAGACTCTCTTCTGATCCTCCTGATCCCAGTGATCTGAAATACAGATCTTACAGTAACTGTGTCCACAGGGAATAGCCACTGGATCCTTCAGGAGATCCAGACACACTGCACACATGAACTCCTTCTGATCCACTGAAATTCTGGCTTCTGCCATTTTACGGCTTAAATACAGAGACACAAACACACAACAGCTTGACTACACTTCAGTTTCTCTTTCTCTGAACTCATGTGATTCTGTTTCCTGCTTCTGTGTCTGAGTGACGTGTGTAAAACAGATGTGTCTGTGAGTCTGTAAAACAGCTTCTTCATTTCTGCTCCTGCTGAGTTTAGTTTAGACACATCTTGCTGTTATTAAAGTAAACACAAAGACCTTGACTAGTTGAATCAGGTGCTTTTAATTAGAGATCAAACTAAACTCTGTAGGAAAATGGCTCTCCTGGACGAGGAATGGGGAACCCTGATGATGAAATGTCTACTAGATGTTAGTCTCAGACAAACACTCAAGAGGATTCAAGAGAAGCAGGACAACAGCTTTAACCTCTTTGGCAGTGAAAGACTCATCCCTGGAGTCTGCCTCCTTTTTTGTAGCTGGACAAGTGTGATATTAATATTGATTTTATACAACAGTTCAGTTAACAAGAAGGTCATATTAAGAGACTTATGTTTTAGACACCATATTACCTATTTTTTTGTCTATTTTGCCAACAACACTGGTTCCAAACAAAGCCACAGCACTGTTTTGCATCTCTCTGAGCAACATGACAGTGTTTTGTTCCTGAAAGAATGAACTGTTTAATGGTTCAGTTGGTCAGCCGAACATTACAACATTATAATAATACTAAAAACATAATAAGAGTCCAACGCTTCCATCGGTTCACTTTTTGTTATTTTTCCTTTTTTATTTTTGAGTTTATTCTGGGTGGAGACATGTTCTCTGTCGGGGGTAAGCATTTCAGAACTGTGACCACAGTTACTGAGTTTCTGCTTTTAAAGTCTCCTCGTGCCCGGTACACCTCAGAAGATAGATAGGATTTAGTAGTGTTAGGCATGAATCCGGGTGTATCTCATGTGTTTTTATGTTTGGGCTCAGCAACCATGCTCACTTTGTTTTAATAGGAATAAAAGAGGGATGCGTAAGTTAGGTGAGTTAAGCATTTTAAGGCACTTTTGTGTTTATTTGGTCCATGATCCTAACTTTTAGAGTGTTAGCAGTGTTTTGTGAGAAGTTTCTTTGTGGACTTTAGTGTAGACTACTGCCCAGTATCGCCTTTAGATATTTGTGATTGCTTGGGTTAAGTAATCTTCTGTGTTTGGGTTGGTTCTACTGTTGTTGAAAGCTTTAAAAGCTTTGTTTGAGAGTATTTTTGCTGCTATTTGTTACTTTTGTAGCTGTGTGCTATTGGACCTGTTGTGTTGGTTGAACTTCTGTGTAGGAAGTAGTTACTACTTAAGGTTAAATAGTGTTGAGTTAGTAATGGCTTCTTTAGAAAACTTCCTAAAGGAACCTTCAGAAGAGTTACTTGAGGTTTTTACAAAGGATCAACTTTTGCAGTTGTCTTCTCATTATGATATTCCCATCACGAGTAGTGAGAAGCGACTGAAGGATAGTGTGAAGAAAGTCATTAGAAGTGTTTTGATTGACAATGGGGTCTTAAAAGTTAAGCAGGTTTCCCCACAATCCATGACTGCTCCTTTGTCTGAAGCTGCAATTGAGCTTAAGTTCAGAGAGCTAGCTTTCCAGGAGAAACAGCTAGAGGGTAATATAAAAATAAGAGAGAAAGAGATGCTACTTGCACATGAACTGTCTCTTAAAGAGTTGAAATTAAAAGCTGCTGCTTTAACTCCAAGAAGTGATACCGCTCCATTTGATGTTGGTAGACACATTAAGTTAGTACCTCCTTTTTCTGAGAAAGATGTTGAGAGATATTTTTCTCATTTTGAATGGGTGGCAACCACGTCAAAGTGGCCTAGAACTATGTGGACTTTGCTTTTACAAAGTATTTTGGTGGGTAGAGCTCAGGAAGCTTATTCCGCTCTAAGCTTTGAGAAGAGTGCTAATTATGATGAGGTTAAAACGGCTATTTTGAAGGCATATGAGCTGGTACCTGAAGCTTACCACCAGTGTTTTCGAAGTTGTACAAAGTTTGCTCATGACACTTATGTTGAGTTTGCAAAACAGAAAGAGCATCTGTTTGATCGTTGGTGTACATCTCAGAAGGTGGAAACTAAGGAACATATTTGACAACTCATTTTGCTTGAAGAATTTAAAAACTGTCTGCCTGAGGTTGTTTCTCTTTATTTGAATGAGCTGAAGGCAGTGATTTTAAAACAAGCTGCAATCTTAGCAGATGAGTTTGTCTTGACCCATAAGGCAAAGTTTGTTGACAAACACTCTGAGGTTCAGGACTAGTGTGAGTATAACAGGTCTTGGTTTGTAAAGTCTGTGCCCTCTGGCTCATCACCTACCAATAAAATGACTAAGGATGGTTTGATTTCAGAAAGGGCTTGTTTTTATTGTAAGAGACCAGGTCATCTTATCACAGATTGTCCTGTTCTAAGTAAGAAACATAAATCCGCAAGGACTGTAGCATTTGTAAGCCCTGTGCAAAGTCTTCCTCTGGTATCTTCAGTTGCTAATGTTGCATGTAAGAATCGTGAGTTAGCTGCATCATCATCATTTTTGATGGACGGTTTTGTGTGTTTGTCTTCTGACCCTGAAAACAGGCAAGCTATCAAGATCTGGAGAGATACAGGAGCCTTTCAATCTGTGATTCTATATGATGTCCTGTCCTTCAATGAAAAGTCAGCTCAAGGGTTCAGAGTTATTGTTAAAGGTTTTGGTGGAGGATTTTTCTCTATGCCTTTACATAGCATTAATCTCCAATCAGATTTAGTCTCTGGGGATGTTGTTGTTGCACTTTGTTCCCAGATTCTCATAGATAGTGTGTTCTTTATTCTAGGGAATGATTTAGCTAGTGGGAAAGCTGTCTAGCTGTCCCTGAAGTAACCTCTACTGTCCTAAAATCAGACGGTCCAGATGAACTTGAATTGGCATTTCCAGAAACTTTTCCTGTTTGTGCATCTACTCATGCAATGTCAGCTAAGTGGCATGTTGAAGACAAATCTTCTAACAGTGAATCTGTGATACCGCTTTATGATACTTTCATGGTCCTAGGTGACATGAACTTGTCAGCGAGTGGAAAGATGTTTCCATCTCGTGAACAGTTAATACTTGAGCAAAAACAAGACTCCACTTTGTGAAAATATCTCGTGAGGATGACTGGAGTTGTGTGTTTCAAGAGGTGGTTCCAGAATTTTATCGATCTGACATATTGTATCTTGCCCATGATCATTGCCTGTCTGGCCACTTTGGGGTCAGGAAAACCTTGGATCATGTGTTAAGGCATTTTTTCTGGCCTGGGGTGAGGTCCGATGTGACTCAGTATTGCAGATCCTGTCATGTTTGTCAGGTTGTAGGCAAACCTAACCAGTCTATTCCTGCAGCTCCACTACATCCTATTCCTACCATCAGAGAGCCATTCGAACATGTTTTGATTGATTGTGTTGGGCCTCTTCCTCGTATTAAGTCAAGTAATCAATATCTTCTCACAATTATGTGTGCCACCACAAGGTTTCCTGAAGCTATTCCTTTGCGCAAGATTACTGCCCCTGCCATTTCCAAAGCCCTTATTAAGTTTTTCACAGTGTTTGGACTACCAAGAGTTGTTCAGTCTGATCAAGGGTCTAATTTTATGTCTCGCCTTTTCTCTCAGCTTTTAAAGCAGTTTTCTATTCAGCATAATGTCTCATCCGCGTATCATCCAGAGTCTTAAGGTGCAAATGAGAGATTCCATCAAACTCTTAAGACTATGTTGAAGACCTACTGCAAAGAGTTTGAGAGAGACTGGGATGATGGCGTTCCATTACTTTTAACTTCCATAACTCTTTGCCGTTAGAGAGGTGGTTCAGGAGTCCCTTGGTTTCAGTCCGGCTGAACTTGTGTTTTGCCACACTGTGAGGGGGCCCTTGAAATTGGTAAAGGAGAAGTGGTTAGATGTTGAGCATTCTACTCCTACTAACCTCTTGGACTATGTAGAGCCAGTGAATTGGCCAAAGAAAATTTGAAAGATGAAGGAGAAGATGAAGACTTGGTATGATCGAAAGGTTAAACATCGTGTGTTTTGTTCAGGAGACCAAGTATTGGTGCTCTTACCAATACTTGGTTCTGCGTTGCAGGCTCAATATAGTGGTCTGTATACTATTGATCGGAAAGTTGGGGGGTGTAACTTCTTGGTTAAAACACCAAATCGTAAAAAGGAAAACCAGAATGTGCCATGTGACTTTTACTCAAGCCTTACTTTGACTGTAACCAAACTGTGTCTACCGAGGTCAATACCTTGGCTGCATTGAATGCTCCAACTACTGAGACCGTAGAAGGGGTTGCTGTCTCTGAGATTGCTCTGAGAAGAATTCCAAATTCTGAGGTTCTGGCTGATTTAGACTTTCATTTGTTGTATTTAAATCCTTCTGAGCGCTCTGATGTAATTAAGTTAATTTATCAATATTCTGCCTTGTTTTCTGATGTTCCCTCTTGTACCAGTGTTCTAGAGCATGACATTGACGTAGGTCAAGTTAACCCTATTAAGCAACATCCATATAGGGTAAATCCTGTTAAACGCCCAAAGAGGTAGAGTATATGTTAGAACATAACATAGCTGAACTGACTTGTAGTGCTTGGAGTTCACCATGTTTATTAGTTGAGAAGCATGATGGATTGTTTCGGTTTTGTACCAATTTTCGTAAGGTAAATGCCATCACAAAACCCGACTCCTATCCTCTTCCACAGTTAGATGATTGCATTGACCAAGTTGTTTCTGCAGGCTAATAAGGTAGTTAGAAGGAGTTGTAGGATGTGGGGCTTACCTTGATGATTTGGTCATTTATAGTTCTACCTGGTCTCAACACTTGGCCCAGCTTGGAGATGTGTTCAAGAGGTTAAAGGCTGAAAACTTGACCCTGAACCTCTCCAAGTGTGAGTTTGGGCAGGCCACAGTCACCTATTTGGGTAAAGTTTTTGGCCATGGACATGTGTCTCCAGTAGGAGCAAAAGTGGAGGCCATTGTGAATTTTCCTGTACCATCATCTCGGCAGGAACTGAAACGTTTCTTGGGTATGGCAGGATACTATAGGAGTTTTTGCAGAAATTTTTCCACTGTTGCTACACCTTTGACTAACCTGCTTAGCCCTAAGGTTCCTTTTGTTTGGACCGAGTTATGTCAGGTTGCTTTTGACAATCTGAAGGCATTGTTGAGCAGTTCCCCTGTTCTTGCTGCCCCGATTTTAACAGACCTTTCAAGTTAGCTGTGGACGCTAGTGATTTTGGGGTGATTTTCAAAAACAGACTCCATTGTATTAAGTGCTGGTTAGAATTTCTCATGCTGTGCAGGAACACTAGGGGATTATGATCAGTGTACACAACAAGTGAAACGCTGGATGAAACATACACATCGAAATGATTCAGAGCAAGAATAAGGGCCAAAGGTTCCTTTTCAATTGTAGAATAATGCTTCTGATCGATATAAAATTTCTTTGAAAAATAGCACACAGGATGCTCAACTCCCACTGAATCATCTTGGAAGAGAATAGCACCCACCCCATTATTTCTACTACATTTTCTCTATCTCTTCATTAAACAGCCAGGGCAGATTTTCCCAAAAGCTTCATAAGCCTAAGAAGTTTGTAAAAACGATCGTACGACTGATCTTAATATTACGGTCTGTTTCCCAAAAGCATCGTAACTTAAGTAGCACTTGAAAATCATTGTAGATCTATGAGTAATCGTAAAGCCCTAAGTGCATCTTAAGAAGACAGATTTATGCAGTCACCTGCAGGACAATCAGCAGATTTCACCTTTAACTTGATTCAAGTGCAATGTGATTATAATATAAGGATTTGATTGTGCTTTATTGTACACTTTATAACTCATTGGCTTTGTTTTTTTTTCTAAATTTATAAATTACTTAATTAAAAAAGGCAGGAAAATTTGAAATACAAAAGAATAAAATAAGTAATGTAGGAAATGCTTCAAAGACTGGGGTGGGGGGATATGTCAATGACTTGCTGAAGTGCACGAAAACCAGCTATGTATTGGATCAGCAAATAACGTTTCACTCTCTCTCTCTCTCTCTCTCTCTCCCTCTCTCTCTTTCTCTATACTGTATATAAATAAATAAATGTAAATAAATGTATGCCTTTAGCAGACACTTTTATGCTAAGCGATTTACAGTGCATTCAGGCTAACATTTTTTACTTAACATAATATATAAGTATACAAAGTATATTATATATTATTATGTAAAGTATAATATTGTAAACTATAATATAATATAATATAATATTGTATTTTAGTTAATATATCCAAGATGTCTGTCTGGAACGCAGGATTAGGTTAACATTAATAAACGATTGTGTACTACAATTAAGAGCCATTCTAAGGTGACATTTCAGCACTTGACAAAAGGATAGCTACTCCTAAGTAGCACTTGAAGCACAGCTACATGCGATTGCATGCAATGTTGGGAAACGCACGTGAAACAATAACGAACGATCGTAAAATTACTCGTAGAAAATGCTCTTAAGGTCTAAGATCAATTGTTATTGAGAAACGCAGCCCAGATTAACGAATGGCTTGACAGAAACCGTACCGAGGCAGAGACTAAAGAGCTTTCTTTTGTGTAGGCATACATTTTGCAACCTACCAGTGAAACATTTAGTTTATCTCGTAAATATTAATTTACTTCGCACCTGCACTCACAACTTCCTACTAACCAGCCTAGGCTGGGTTTCTTGATAACGATTGATCTCAGCGCTTAAGAACGTTTTTTTTTACGAGTAATTTTACGATAGTTCGTTATTGTTTCAAGTGCTACTTGGGAGTCGCTATCCGTTTGTGCTGAAATCTAACCTATGGAAGTATTTTCCGGACTATTTTCAAATGGAATTGCAAATTGTATTTTCATTTGCATTTTCAAAATGTGGACGCATCATTTGTGACATAATCTAAATGCAATTGCAAATCTTGCATTAGCCTACCGTTTGCATTTTTGCTTTTCCGAAGGCACAGTGAGTGCAAAATTTCAAATGAAAAGGCAAAGTTCATTTGCAAATGCATTTCTCATGTCTTACGAGCTATGAGCCTGTCATATTTAAAAAGCAATATTAATTACCACATTTGCTTTTTTCACTCTCTCTGCACAGCGCATGTAAACTGCCAAAACTCAAATGGAATCACAATTCCTTTTGCATTTGAATTTCCGACGTCTACACTGAAACCTGTCAATCAAGTGACGGGGTGGGGCCATTTTATTGGGCGTGTTTGCATTGGGATGTGACGTCACTCACAATCGACGGTATTGAACAATTATTAATAGTTGAATGTTTTGAAAATTGGTTTTGGACAGGTTAAATGAGTTTGTGGCCTTGACGAACAGAATTAATATTGCTTTTTAAATATGACATGAGACATATGCTTTTTTAAATAAGACATGAGAAATGCATTTGCAAAGGGACTTTGCTTTTTAATTTGAAATTTGGCACTCACTGTGCCTTCGCAAAAGCGAAAATGCAAACGGTAATGCAAGATTTGCAATTGTATTTGGATTATGTCCCAATTTATGCGTCCACATTTTGAAAACGCAAATGAAAATACAATTTGCAATTCCATTTGAAGATTGTCCAGAAAATACTTCCATACTAACCTTATAGAATGGCTCTTAATTGTAGTACACGAAACAATTCACTGACCAATTATTATAGACAGCCACAAGATTTCATTCCTGAATTAATTAATGAAGCATGTTGAACGAAAATATTGAATAAAAGGCTCCTTTATTAACACAATGACATACCGTCACCTAGTGATGATATTTCATAATTCAAGTTTCATTTTCATTTCATTTCAAATAATTTCATTTTGTTTATATTTCTATATTAAAAATGTTGCATAAAACATTAATCTTATGTCATTATACATTTGTAATTGCTATGTAAATGCATGTACAGCCGTCTGATCAGCATTAAACTGTAAAAACATATATAAAAGCATCTTCAGACACAGGTTCTATATTTATGAATACTGATTTAATTGGTAACAGCCTATTGTCATATTATTGTCATGTTTTTGATTTAAGAATTTAACATTAAAGATGGTAAAAAAAGGTAAAACAACAACAACTGAAAAGCAAGTGCCCTTTATGGGAAAGTTAATTTCTGACACTGATCTATGGTTTATTGTTCGGAGTGTTATTGTCACGGAAAAGAAGACTGGATGCAAATGCAAGTTAATATCTCCTTTAATAGAGCTTTCCGCTGATTAAGTCAGATGTTCAAGAAATGACAAGACAAATAAGCAGTAGGAGAGATGGCAACACAGGGACCTTGATGGGCGATGGTACACCAGGACTCCAACCAACGATCTGAGAAACATGAGACGAAAGACAAGGCGTTAATATAAGCAAGATGTAATAAGCCGCAGCTGCCGCTGATCAGTAATAAGCGACGACGCCCACACAGAACAATCAGGTGATACCCCCCGCAACCTACACACAGACAACAAGATGACACCATATATCTAAGAACCGTGACAGTACCCCTCCTCCTAGGAGCGCCTCTCGGCGTTACCACCACCCCTTACCTGTTGATTGTAATCATCGATTACTGGAGTGATCCAGAATGTCCCGGGCAGGTACCCAACTTCTCTCCTCCGGACCGTAACCTTCCCAGTCCACCAAGTACTGGAATCCACGTCCCCTCCGCCTCGAGTCCAGAATACGGTTAACCGAATAGGTTGGTTCCCCGTCTACGAGTCGTGGCGGTGGAGGAACCGGGGCAGGCGGATTAAGCGGTGAATGAAAAACTGGTTTAATTTTGGAAACATGAAAGGCGGGATGAATCCTCCTGTACGCTGGAGGCAATTTGAGGCGGATTGCCACCGGACTAATGATTTTGGTGACAGTAAATGGGCCAATGAATTTGGGAGCAAGTTTATTAGCAATGGACCGGAGGGGAATATTCTTGGTAAAAAGCCACACTTTTTGACCAACGACGCATACGGGTGGCTTTGACCGGTGGCGATCGGTCTTAGCCTTGGTGCGCGCCCTCACCTGCAACAGAGTCTCACAGGCTCTGATCCAGGTGCGGCGGCACCTCTGGACAAAGGGCAGAGGGGACCGCAACTTCTGATTCCAGACTGGGAAAAACAGGTGGCTGGTAACCTAAGCTAGATTCAAATGGGGAGAGGCCCATAGAAGACACTGGTAACGAGTTATGTGCGTACTCAATCATAGAGAGTTGTTGACTCCAGGAGGAAGGATTCTTGGACGCCAAACATCGCAACATATGCTCTAAATCCTGGTTGGCTCTCTCGGTCTGACCATTGGTCTGGGGATGGAACCCAGAGGAAAGACTAACCGTTGCCCCCAGCAACTTACAAAACTCCTGCCAAAATTTGAACACAATCTGGGACCCCCTGTCAGAAACCACATCCACCGGGAGGCCATGTATCCGGAAGATGTGGTCAATGACAGCGACCACTGTCTCCTTGGCAGAAGGTAATTTGGCCAAGGGTATGAAATGGGTCGCCTTCGAGAACCGGTCCACAACGGTCAAAACAACCGTATACCCTTGGGAGGGTGGGAGGGTGGTGACAAAATCTAGTGCGATGTGGCACCAGGGTCTCGAAGGGACAGACAGCGGTTGGAGTAACCCATCTGGAGGACGGTTGGAAGTCTTACCAGTGGCGCAAACCGAGCAAGCCAAAACAAAATCGCGGATGTCACGAGCCATACCTGGCCACCAGAATCGTTGCTTGACCAAACATCTGGTTCGATTAACCCCTGGATGGCAAGCAATGTTAGAGCAATGACCCCACTTAATGACGCAGGACCTTAACTCATCCGGCACAAATAAACGGTTCGGTGGGCATGCGGGCGGAGGCGTTACCCCTTCTAAGGCCGCCAGGACCTTCGATTCGACCTCCCATGTCAGAGTGGAGACCACTAATGTCTCAGAAAGAATACACTCGGGAGAGGACGGGTGTTCGGACGGACCAAAAATACGAGAAGAAGCATCGGGCTTGATGTTTTTGGAGCCCGGGCGGTACGATAGAGTAAAATCAAAATGACGAAAAAAAGTGCCCACCGAGCCTGCCTGGAATTGAGCCTTTTAGCTGATCGTATATACTCTAAATTCTTGTGATCAGTCCAAACGATAAAGGGAACCCCCGAACCCTCTAACCAGTGACGCCACTCCTCTAACGCTAATTTGACCTCCAACAACTCTCTGTTACCAATATCATAATTACCTTCCGCGGGAGATAAACGGTGAGAATAAAACGCGCAAGGGTGCATCTTGTTATCTGAGGGAGACCGCTGGGAAAGAACTGCTCCTACCCCCACCTCTGACGCATCGACCTCCACCACGAACTGACGTGATGGATCAGGGGAAATCAGAATGGGAGCCGAAACGAAGTGACTCTTTAGTTTAGCAAATGCAGCCTCGGCTGCATCTGACCACCTGAAGGCCATTCTGGGGGAGGTCAAGGCAGTCAGAGGCGCGGCTAGTTGGCTGAAGTTGCGAACAAAACGCCGGTAGAAATTGGCGAACCCCAGAAACCGCTGTAGGGCCTTACGGGAATCTGGACTTGGCCAATCCACCACAGCCTTAACCTTGTCAGGATCCATGCAAATTCCCTCAGACGAGACGATGTACCCTAGGAAGGAAACAGATTGTGCATGAAATTCGCATTTCTCCGCCTTGACAAAAAGACCATTCTCTAACAGCCGCTGAAGCACTCGTCTGACGTGTTGACCATGTTCCTGGAGAGACGAAGAAAATATCAATATGTCATCCAGGTAGACATATATGAACTGATCAACCATGTCTCTCAACACATCATTGACGAGTGCCTGGAAGACCGCAGGCGAGTTGGAAAGCCTGAAGGGCATAACCAAGTATTCAAAGTGCCCTCTGGGGGTGTTAAAAGCGGTCTTCCACTCATCTCCCTCCCTGATGCGGACCAAATGATAAGCATTACGCAAGTCCAATTTAGTGAAGATGGATGCTCGTTGCAACCTCTCGAAGGCCGAAGACATCAACGGCAAAGGATAGGTATTCTTAACCGTGATGTTGTTCAGCCCCCGGTAATCAATACAAGGTCGCAAGGAACCGTCCTTCTTCCCCACAAAAAAGAACCCCGCCCCCGCTGGAGAAGAGGAAGGGCGAATGATCTTGGCTGCCAGAGAATCAGAAATGTATTTCTCCATGGCCTCCCTCTCGGGAACAGACAAAGAGTATAATTTGCCCTTAGGCGGAGACTTACCCGGCACTAGGTCTATAGCACAATCGTAGGGACGATGTGGAGGGAGAGAAGCAGCCCGGGACTTACTGAACACCTCCTTCAGGTCGAGGTACTCCTTGGGCACGTTAGACAGATCCACAGTCTCATCCTGCAAAACAGAAACAGACACCGTGGAACAAGCAGACAAAAGACAAGACTTATGACAACGGGTGCTCCACTCAGTGACAGTTCCCAGAATCCAGTTAATGCGGGGATTGTGCTTCCTGAGCCAGGGGTGGCCCAGGACGATGGGAGCGTGAGGTGAGTCCATGAGAAGAAACTGAGTCTCTTCGGAGTGATTACCAGAGGTGGTGAGTGTGATGAAATCCGTGATGTGTGAGAGAGTAGGTAGTGACTGTCCATTGAGTGCGCTGACGGAGATGGGGTGCTCGAGGGAGGAAGTGGAGATGCCATGTTGCTGAGCGAAGTTGTAATCCATGAAATTGCCCTCGGCCCCGGAATCCAGAAGTGCACTGCAGGTGACGTCGTTGGTGGCCCATCTCAGTCTTACCGGCAGAGATCCCGCCCGATAGTAGCCTCGAGTTTACTATCGGGCCTGGTCTTTTACCGGGCAGTTTCTAACGAGATGACCAGACGTTCCACAGTAGAGGCAAAGGCCAAGAGACCTCCGCCGTTCCCTCTCCTCCCGGGAAAGCCATGCTCTCCCCACCTGCATGGGCTCGGGATCGGATGCTGGGCTGACCGCATCCACCGGACTGGCTTGAAGACCGCTGCATCGTTCTCCAGACTCCTCCATAGCCTCCACTCGTCGAAGGCGTGAATCCACACGTAATGCCAGCTCTACCAGGCCATTAAAAGTCTCAGCCAGCCCATGCAGGAAAACGTCCCACTGCGCCTCCTCGTTCCAACGACACTCCGCAACAAAAGTTATGACTACATGTTCACATTAATTGATAGCGGTCTGCCCTTCGCTACAATAGGCTATATTCTCCCCGTGCTGCAGTTGTGCAGCTTTGCCAGACAGATTTTTAGAGGTGGATACTATAATAAAACAGGCGTGTGCCAAAGGACCAAAAGGCTCTGCCTCTCTATGGTTTGTGTCAAGCTATTCTTTAATCTGGCTGTTTGATGAAGAGAAAGAGATAAAATTTAGTAGAAATAAACACGTTAAGTAGAAGTGTAGGACTCTTATTATGTTTTTAGTACTATTATAATGTTGTAATGTTCGGTTGACCAATCAGCGGAGAGGAGTGTTTCATTCCCGCCCACGTGTAGAGATCGAATATTCAATTTTTTATATTTGTTTTCTGTCCCTGAATGTAGAAACGAAAAAATTAAGCCAAAGTCTTGATTTTTCGTTTTGTTTGGACAAATGAAAAAGAAAACATTTTCAGATTTCAATATTTAATTACACGAATTATACGAAGGTACACGAACCATACCTAATAATGTTGTGGGAATCAGTCCAAAAACTCAGCCTGTGTGAACAAAAGGTAGGACTAATCCTGGAAAGGTTGTTTTGAAGTAATGACGTAGTTGACTCTTTGAGCGTGTGATTTAAATGCAGAGATCAATGCGCACAAATAAACAAACTGGACTGAAGCAGAGAAGAGGGAGCTCCTCATTATCTATGCTGAAACTGCGTTCAACAATTTAATGGAATGGTATGTGATGTTACAGTGTATGATCCAATAAAAAAATGCAGGTGCTTGGTTCTCAAGAGAGAAATCGCAGATCATTAGAAAAAAATTCCACCAAGTGCACAACTACAATGGAAAGAGTGGTCCCGGGCTACTGGTTTTGACTCATACATCACATGTCACATCCCAATGTCACATATCTTCATGGGATCTTTACGGGATATGTGTGAACATTCGCACAAATTCCAAAAAAATCACTTGAACCAAATGAACCAAAATCAGTTCCTGGGACAAATCACGGGACACATTACTTTTTTTCCAGAATCTCTGTGTGAAAGAGGCTATAGACTCTATTGTGGTCATTGCAGCATGGTTGGCCATGCTCACAGCAGTGGTCCACCATTTTGGGATAGAGTGATGATGGGCAAATGTGGAACATTCTGCATTTTCTGGCACCTTTGGTGGGATTCTGTTTCACAAAACTGCAGCGTTTCAGTGCACTCTGGAATGATCAAAGTCTTGATTTCAGCACTCTTTCCTGCAAACATGGTCTCAGTAGCTGAAAGCCAAGGATTTCAAGGAAAAATGCAACGATTTGTTCTCCACTGTATACATCTGTATTTTACACTGTATTTATGGCACATTTGAACCATGTGCAAAAACCAAACAAGGTTGATCTCACTGGTCTCCTCTTACAGACATGGAACACAGGCAGAACTTCTGTAATGTGATTTGTGTAATGTGTTTGCAGAGCAAATCAGTAGTGAGTTTTGCACTTGTGAACCAGTTATCAGTTGTAACTATTACTCCAGAGTTCTGAATTGGCTCTACCAATCTCTTTACTTCACTCTCTGCCAATCCTAACCGCTGATCGCCTTCACAGCCAGTGTATGGAAGACCATTAAAAAGTGCATGCCATTGCAACATCACACATTAGAAAAGTTTTTTGGGTATGTATTGTCACATACGGTCCAGCAATATAATTTATCCTCTAATTTTCAATGAAGGCATTCCAGAGTGACCTAAATGGAGAAAATTTGTCATTAATTTTTCTCGACTGACATGTGCCAAGGTCATCAGACCTCATAAATGATCATCATCGGCAGTCCGTCGTGTATCGACGATGACTGTCTGGATTGGAGGCTATTGTAGGCAAGCTCTCATGTGGGCTAGAAGGCCTGCTCTCGATCTACAGCAGCGATGGCATTTGCTACAGACAAAGTCTTTTGCTGCAGTGGAATAATGCCGCCTCTCATGAGCTTTCTCATTTTCTTTCTGACGCTTTTTCTCAACAGCTGCGACTGCTGTTTTCAATCTGTGCTGCCATTTCTCACGCTGCAGGGCCTGTTCCTCCCAGCTTTCCGGGGAGATCCCGGTGTTCCTCTTATGCCTTTTCAGGGCATCTTTGAAACGCAGTTTTTGACCACCACGGCTTCTTTTGCCCTCTTTTAGCTCTGCGTAAAAAACTGCTTTGGGCAGTCGGCTGTCACTCATCCGGCGCACATGTCCAGCCCATCGCAGTTGTGATGATGTCAATGTCAATGTCAATGTCACCTTTATTTATATAGCGCTTTAAACAAAATACATTGCGTCAAAGCAACTGAACAACATTCATTAGGAAAACAGTGTCAATAATGCAAAAATGAGAGTTAAAGGCAGTTCATCATTGGATTCAGTTATGTCATCTCTGTTCAGTTAAATAGTGTCTGTGCATTTATTTGCAATCAAGTCAACGATATCGCTGTAGATGAAGTGTCCCCAACTGAGCAAGCCAGAGGTGACTCCATCGGTGACAGAATGGAGAAAAAAACCTTGGGAGAAACCAGGCTCAGTTGGGGGGCCAGTTCTCCTCTGACCAGACGAAACCAGGAGTTCAATTCCAGGCTGCAGCAAAGTCAGATTGTGCAGAAGAATCATCTGTTTCCTGTGGTCTTGTCCTGGTGCTCCTCTGAGACAAGGTCTTTACAGGGGATCTGTATCTGGGGCTCTAGTTGTCCTGGTCTCCGCTGTCTTTCAGGGATGTAGAGGTCCTTTCTAGGTGCTGATCCACCATCTGGTCTGGATACTGTCCTCTGATTTGGACACAGACTGGATCTGGTGGCCACGGTGACCTCGGAACAAGAGAGAAACAGACAAATATTAGCGTAGATGCCATTCTTCTAATGATGTAGCAAGTACATAGGTTGTTATGGGAAGTGTTTCCGGTTCCGGTTTACCTAATTAATGCAGCCTAAAAATCCTTTAACGGATTTGGATAATAAAAGCATATTAGTATGTTATGTGTATGCCAGGTTAAAGAGATGGGTCTTTAATCTAGATTTAAACTGCAAGAGTGTGTCTGCCTCCCGAACAATGTTAGGTAGGTTATTCCAGAGTTTGGGCGCCAAATAGGAAAAGGATCTGCCGCCTGCAGTTGATTTTGATATTCTAGGTATTATCAAATTGCCTGAGTTTTGAGAACGTAGCGGACGTAGAGGATTATAATGTAAAAGGAGCTCATTCAAATACTGAGGTGCTAAACCATTCAGGGCTTTATAAGTAATAAGCAATATTTTAAAATCTATGCGATGCTTCATAGGGAGCCAGTGCAGTGTTGACAGGACCGGGCTAATATGGTCATACTTCCTGGTTCTAGTAAGAACTCTTGCTGCTGCATTTTGGACTAGCTGTAGTTTGTTTACTAAGCGTGCAGAACAACCACCCAATAAAGCATTACAATAATCTAACCTTGAGGTCATAAATGCATGGATTAACATTTCTGCATTTGACATTGAGAGCATAGGCCATAATTTAGATATATTTTTGAGATGGAAAAATGCAGTTTTACAAATGCTAGAAACGTGGCTTTCTAAGGAAAGATTGCGATCAAGTAGCACACCTAGGTTCCTAACTGATGATGAAGAATTGACAGAGCAACCATCAAGTCTTAGACAGTGTTCCAGGTTATTACAAGCAGAGTTTTTAGGTCCTATAATTAACACCGCTGTTTTTTCAGAATTTAGCAGTAAGAAATTACTCGTCATCCAGTTTTTTATATCGACTATGCAATCCATTAGTTTTTCAAATTGGTGTGTTTCACTGGGCTGCGAAGAAATATAGAGCTGAGTATCATCAGCATAACAGTGAAAGCTAACACCATGTTTCCTGATGATATCTCCCAAGGGTAACATATAAAGCGTGAAGAGTAGCGGCCCTAGTACTGAGCCTTGAGATACTCCATACTGCACTTGTGATCGATAGGATACATCTTCATTCACTGCTACGAACTGATGGCGGTCATATAAGTACGATTTAAACCATGCTAATGCACTTCCACTGATGCCAACAAAGTATTCAAGTCTATGCAAAAGAATGTTGTGGTCAATTGTGTCAAACGCAGCACTAAGATCCAATAAAACTAATAGAGAGATACACCCACGATCAGATGATAAGAGCAGATCATTTGTAACTCTAAGAAGAGCAGTCTCAGTACTATGATACGGTCTAAATCCTGACTGGAAATCCTCACATATACCATTTTTCTCTAAGAAGGAATATAATTGTGTGGATACCACCTTTTCTAGTATCTTGGACAGAAAAGGGAGATTCGAGATTGGTCTATAATTAACTAGTTCTTTGGGGTCAAGTTGTGGTTTTTTGATGAGAGGCTTAATAACAGCCAGTTTGAAGGTTTTGGGGACATGTCCTAATGACAATGAGGAATTAATAATAGTCAGAAGAGGATCTATGACTTCTGGAAGCACCTCTTTCAGGAGCTTAGATGGTATAGGGTCTAATATACATGTTGTTGGTTTAGATGCTTTAACAAGTTTATACAATTCTTCCTCTCCTATAGTAGAGAATGAGTGGAACTGTTCCTCAGGGGATCTCTAGTGCACTGTCTGATGTGATACTGTAGCTGACGGCTGAATGGTTGCAATTTTATCTCTAATAGTATTGATTTTAGAAGTAAAGTAGTTCATAAAGTCATTACTGCTGTGGTGTTGGGAAATGTCAACACTTGTTGAGGCTTTATTTTTCGTTAATTTAGCCACTGTATTGAATAAATACCTGGGGTTATGTTTGTTTTCTTCTAAAAGAGAAGAAAAGTAATCGGATCTAGCAGTTTTTAATGCTTTTCTGTAGGATATGTTACTTTCCCGCCAAGCAATACGAAATACCTCTAGTTTTGTTTTCCTCCAGCTGCGCTCCATTTTTCGGGCTGCTCTCTTTAGGGTGCGAGTATGCTCATTATACCATGGTGTCAAACTGTTTTCCTTAACCTTCCTTAAGCGTAAAGGAGCAACTTTATTTAAAGTGCTAGAAAAGAGAGAGTCCATAGTTTCTGTTACATCATCAAGTTGTTCTGAGGTTTTGGATATGCTAAGGAATTTGGATACATCAGGAAGATAACTTAAAAAGCAGTCTTTTGTGTTAGAAGTGATGGTTCTTCCATACTTGTAACAAGAAGTAGAATTTACAATTTTGGCTATATGAATTTTGCAAAGAACTAAATAATGATCTGAGATATCATCACTTGGCTGAATAATTTCAACATCATCAACATCAATTCCATGTGACAGTATTAAATCTAGAGTATGATTTCGACAATGAGTAGGTCCTGAAACTTGTTGTCTAACACCAATAGAGTTCAGAATGTCTATAAATGCTGATCCCAATGCATCGTTTTCATTATCAACATGGATATTAAAATCACCAACTATTAAAACTTTATCTGCAGCCAGAACTAACTCGGATGTAAAATCACCAAACTCTTTAATAAAGTCTGTATGGTGCCCTGGTGGCCTGTATACAGTAGCCAGTACAAACATAACAGGGGATTTATCATTAACATTTGTTTCTTTGGATAATGTTATATGAAGTACCATTACTTCAAATGAGTTATACTTGAAGCCTGCCCTCTGAGAAATCCTGAAAACGTTGTTATAAATTGAAGCAACACCTCCACCTTTGCCTTTTAGACGTGGCTCATGTTTATAACAGTAATCTTGGGGGGTGGACTCATTTAAAATAATGTAATCATCAGGTTTTAGCCAGGTTTCTGTCAAACAGAGTACATCTATATTATGATCAGTGATCATATTATTTACAAAAAGTGTTTTCGTAGAAAGGGATCTGATATTCAATAAGCCAAGCTTTATCATTTGTTTATCCATATTGCTTCTGTTTTTTATTTGTTGAACCTCAATTAAATTGTTAATCTTAACTTGGTTTGGACGTTTTTTGTATTTTCTAGTTCGGGGAACAGACACAGTCTCTATAGTGTGATATCTAGGTGAAAAAGTCTCTATGTGCTGAGAATTAACTGACCTCTGTGACGGGAGGCAGCTAGCAGACGGTCGGTTTAGCCAGTCTGTCTGCTTCCTGACCTGGGCCCCAGTTAGTCAAGTATAAACACTAAGACTATTTGCCATATTTCTAGAGAGAAGAGTGGCGCCACCCCAGGAGGGATGAAGACCATCTCTTTTAAACAGGTCAGGTCTGCCCCAAAAGCTCGTCCAATTGTCTATGAAACCTATGTTATTCTGTGGGCACCACTTAGACATCCAGCCATTGAGTGATGACAATCTGCTATGCATCTCATCACCACGGTAAGCAGGGAGGGGACCAGAGCATATTACAGTGTCTGACATCGTGCTTGCAAGTTCACACACCTCTTTAATGTTATTTTTAGTGATCTCCGACTGGCGAAGTCGAACATCATTAGCGCCGGCATGAATAACAATCTTACTGTATTTACGTTTAGCATTAGCCAGCACTTTTAAATTTGCCAAGATGTCAGGCGCTCTGGCTCCCGGTAAACATTTGACTATGGTGGCTGGTGTCTCTATATTCACGTTCCGTACAATAGAATCACCAATAACTAGAGCACTTTCATCAGGTTTCTCAGTGGGTGCATCACTGAGTGGGGAGAACCTGTTTAATGTTTTGATCGGAACAGAAGAGCGGTGTTTTGACCCACGACTACACTGCCTCACCGTCACCCAGTTGCCCTGCTGCTGGGGCTCTGTTTCCAGAACCGAACAATGTACAGGAATCCCTGAGCTAGACGCATCCAAAGCCGTATCTAGAGCCCTAACATTCTTACTGTCCTCAATTAAAGTTTGGATGCGTGTCTCTAATTCTGAAATCTTCTCTGTCAGCCTAACTATTTCCCTGCATTTATCACATGTGAATCCCTCATCAGCGACAGAGATAGATAAACTGTACATGTGGCAAGAGGTGCAAGAGACAATGATAGGAGAAGCCATTACTCACCGTGCTTGATGAAACTTCTATACTGAGGTTGTTTGATGAACTTGTGAAAAACTGGAGCGAGGGAGAGGAGAAAAGAAAACAGCGATAGGTTTGAATGAAAACGCTAATGACAAGCTAACGAGTGCTAACGCTTTGCAGGTGTACTGCACTCACGTAAATAAAATGGTGTGAATTAAGTTATATTTTACCACTTTAAAAAACAGAGAGTGATAGTAAGATAGAGATTCTAGAGAAAAAAATAAAATAAAAACAGCTACACGGTGATGTAATAAGGGCTTCAACACTGACAGAGCCAGCTCGTTGGATTACCTCTACATCTGGGATTCGATCCTGCCATCTAATGTGTAAGATGGCACGTAGATGACGTATTTGAACTCGTGTAAGTATTTTGATATGCCTGCTGTAGAGCGTTAAACACTCGGTGGCATAGAGCAGGCAAGGAAGTACAGCAGCATTGTAGACTTTCACTTTTGTTCTGCACGAAATGTCGTGACAGCTCCAGAGGCGTTTCTCGAGAGAGCCAAAAGCCTTGGTAGCAGACTGAATTCTCCTCTCGACTTCTAGATCTGAGGAGTTTGTGTAGGTCACTGTACTGCCCAGATATGTGAAGGCCTTGACAGATTTCAGGGGCACTCCATGCACCGTCACTGGCTGTGGCTCGCTCATATTGTTGGAGTACACTGGTGGTGGTTGATACAAAAGTTCGGTCTTAGAGATGTTAATGTTCAGTCCAAACAAGTCTGCTGCCCACGAAAGCCGGTCTACTATATGTTGCATGTCTTCAATGTTGTTAGCCACGAGAGCAGCATCATCTGCATAGAGCAGCTCCCGGATGCATAGTTCTCTGGTCTTGGTGGTTGCTCTAAGTCGGGCTAAGTTGAAAAACTTGCCGTCTGTCCTAGTGCGAATAAAGATCCCCTTGTGCAGATCAAGGCCCATTGAATCTAACACAGCTGTGAGATATAGCGAGAAAAGCGTGGGTGCAAGCACGCATCCCTGTTTCACACCATGGTTAACTTCGAAGGCTTCACTGGGTTCCCCACCAATGAAGACTTGTCCTTTCATCCCTGTGTGAAACTGCTTGATGATGTTAACAAGCTTCTCGGGGCATCCATAGATCTGTAAGACTTTCCAAAGAGTTTCTCGATCGACCGTGTCGAATGCCTTTGAGAAATCTACGAACACCACAAAGAGAGACTGATGTTGCT
Source organism: Carassius carassius (assembly GCF_963082965.1). Taxonomy (NCBI): domain Eukaryota; kingdom Metazoa; phylum Chordata; class Actinopteri; order Cypriniformes; family Cyprinidae; genus Carassius; species Carassius carassius. The sequence goes on along the minus strand of NC_081790.1, from coordinate 311,225 downwards.
CCATTGCTTTCTCCTGTAGCTGCCGTAGAGTAAAAATCATATCAGTGGTAGATCTCCCTGACCTAAAGCCGCATTGACTCTCTGGTAAGACTTGCTCGGCAATGCTTTTGAGCCGACTGAGTATGATTTTAGCCAGAACTTTGCCTGTAATGGCTAACAAGTAAATGCCTCTGTAGTTTCCACAGTCTGCTCGGTCTCCCTTTCTCTTGTAGATTGTGACAATCAGTGCATCCTTGAAGTCCTGAGGTACACACTCATGGACAAGGCAGCTGTTAAAAAGTTTCAGGAGCTCCTCTCTGAGTACTCTTCCTCCTTTCTTGAGCACCTCTGAGGGGATTCCATCTAGACCTGGTGCTCTATGGCTTGCTGTGGCCTTTAGGGCTTTCTCAAGCTCTTCCATAGTGATCTCATAGCAGAGGTCATCACGACTCTGGTGTCCTTTTAGCCATTTACAGGCATCTGGTTCAGCGGATCCTTGCTGGTTTAGCAGATTATAGAAATGCTCTTTCCATCTACTCTGAATCTCATATAGTTCAGTGTAGAGTTTTCCTCCATCTGCTGACTTGACAGGTACCACTGCATTGCTCCTTGGACCATAGATGGCCTTTAGCCCTGTAAACAATCCATGATAATCATGGTTGTCAGCCATGCTTTGCAGTTTTCCTGCCTGCCTACGCCACCAGTCGTTCTTTATTTGCCTCACCTCTCTCTGTACTTTGGCCTTGATCTCAGCAAAATCAGCCCTACTCCCATTAGAGTTTTCCTGCAGATGTCGCTTATGCAGGAGGTGTTTTCACCCAGCAGCTTCTGGATCTCCTCATCATGTTCCTGAAACCAGTAAGGAGTTCTACGCTGTGGGTGACCTAAGGTAATTTCTGCTGCAGAATAGACTGCCTTCTTCAGTGCCTGCCATTTTTCTTCAATGTCCTCTGATCCTACTGTTTTGACTTTTGCACTATTTACTGCAGATGACACAGTTTCAGCCAGTCTTCTGCAGTGCTCTTCATTTGCAAGCTTTCCAAGGTCAAGTTTTTTCGGGGTTGTGCCTTTAGTTTTTCTCCTTGGCACAGTTATCTTGTGCCTAATCTGACACCTCACAAGGTAATGGTCAGTAGAACACTCTGCCCCACGCATGACCTTGGTGCATATGATCTCATGAAGCCCGCTCCTACGGGTAACAATGTAGTCTAACAGATGGTAGTGTCCAGAGCGTGGGTGTTTCCATGTGAAGAAGTTCTTATCTGGCTGACTGAAGAAGGTGTTCGTGAGACAGAGCTCTTGTTGAGCACAGAAGTTAAGCAGGAGGTCTCCGTTGGTGTTCTTTTTACCTTTGCCAAACTTTCCAATGATTCCAGCATAGGTTTCACAGTCACTTCCCACCCTTGCATTAAAGTCACCCACAATTAACAGCTTGTGTTGTGGGGGGACTCTGCTTACAATCGTTGTCAGCTCCTGGTAGAATGCCTCCTTTTCCTCATCTGGGTAGGTCATGGTTGGGGCATACACATTGACAATGGTCAGATGTCTGTTGTTATCAATTGGTACACATATAACCATCATCCTCTCAGAGACGAATGTTGGCAGAGTTGTCAGCTTGATCTTGTTGTCGACAGCAAAAGCCACACCAGCGTCTCTCCTTCCCTCTGTCTTCCCAACCCAGAAGAAGGTGTAGTTTTCCTCTTGCACCTGACCCTGACCCTCAACCCTGGTCTCTTGAAGGGCAGCAATGTTCACTCTATATCGTTGTAGTTCTTTTGCAATCTGAGCTGTTCTCCGCTCAGGTCTGGAAACTCCGTCTAGCATAGTGCGGATATTCCATGATGCAACAATCAACTTTTTACTTTTCCTGTTTCGACCGCTGAGGTGAAGTCCCGCTGGTAGCGGTAAACCAGCCAGGATATATTCTGAGCACGCTTTTTTTACCCCACCTTTTCTAGGGGCTTCCCCTTCTGGGGTAGGCAGTGCTTTCCCTAAAAAGGGCTGCCCAGACACTCACAGTGCTGCCTCAGCCCACTGGCACTCAGGATTCAGCGATGCTGCGACCATCAGCTATGAGCCACCTGTGTGCAAGGTTTACGCTATCAGCTCCCAGCTACTTCAGCCTACTGATGTTGCGTTCCCCTCATCGCCACAGGGCTTCCACATACTCCTCCAGTCAAGACGCCTTGCACAGTGAAAAAGGCAGTTGGCGTCGTGCCCCCACCAGACTGCCTCTCTGGACCTCCACGCCGGTTACCACGTGGTGCACAGACGTGCAACAAACAAGGTTGGTGAGGAGGCTGCCCCGCAGTAGCATCTTACTTGCTGTTGACGCCATCCGTTGACCATAGTTGTGGTTCATCCGCATACCATCTTGTGTTTGCACCATTGACTCAAACTAGTGGGTTCCTCGCTGGTCACACCAACTGGCACCCTGCTGCCAGTGCCTTAGACACCCTAAACCCCTTAAGAGGGATCTGCTCGGTTTTATGGTGCCGACCATGTACCCGCCAGTTACAGAGTAGGTATTCACGGCTTCTTGTGCGCATTTTATAGGTGTTAGCTGGGTGTAGCTAACCCCACGCACAGCCTCCCCACTCTGCCCGGATGCAGTTTAACATCAGTGCCCAGGACCATAAATGATACGAACTGTTGAAACTGTCAGGACGCTGGTTTGATCATCAGCCCTTCTGTTGTGTTATGTCTTAAGTGGTTAATTCCACTCACTCTGCCTTCACAGCTGCACCTTATTCTAATTAGTGCTCCAGCTCTCCTCACACACACCTGTCTCTCAATTTCGCATTGATTTTCTTCAATACTTATGCTTCTCTCTTTCTGTGCTTCTCTGTCAGTGTGTCTTGGCTACTATCCGTTTCACTACTGCCGTTAAAACTCTTTTGCTCTAGTTGTGCCTAGTTTTCATGCCCTGTTTGTTTATTTAATCTTGTTATTTTCCTTTTGGTGTACCCAGTTCCCGTACGCAGTTCAGTTTTGGATTCCTTACCTGGTTGCTGATTGCCTTTGCTTTTGTTCAATAAATTTGGCGAACTGCGAATCTGCTTTTGGGTCCCTTTTTCTCCCAGCAACCCTAACAGTACACACTGACCAGGATGGATCCCGCAGATCAATCGCAGTTTCGCTCAGCTTTGGAAGCGCAGGGTGTGCTGTTTGGACAGCATCAGGGGAAGCTGGCGGCGGCTCATAATGCCATGGACATGTTAGCCAGTCAAGTCTCTGAGCTAACTGAAATCATTCGCCAGATGGAGACTGAACGTAACCTACTGTCAACAGCCACCGGATGTTCTTCAGTCACCCCTGAACCACGCATCAACAATCCTCCCAAAAACTCCGGTGAGCCTACCGAATGTCGATCATTTATTATCCAATGTGAGGTGATTTTCTCTCTGCAACCCCTCACTTATGCCTCAGATTCAGCCAAGGTGGCATTTGTCATCTCCCTTCTTACCGGCCGGGCTCAGGAATGGGCCACTGCTGTGTGGGCTGCTAAGGCAGCATGTTGTATGGAGTTCGTCAGCTTTAAAGCAGAGTTTGTCAAGATATTCGACCACTCAGCACTCGGTAAAGAGGCATTGCGGCTGTTGGCAGCACTTCATCAGGGGAGGCGTTCGGTGACGGACTTCGCTATTGAGTTTCGCACTCTTGCTGCGTCTAGTAAGTGGAATGATGCAGTACTGGCAGCCAGGTTCACGGAAGGCCTGGAAGATGAGAAAAGGGATGAGATGTATGCTCACGATCTTCCTGAACATCTAGATGAACTTGTTGACCTGGCTATCCATTTGGATAATCGACAGGATCTTCATGGGACAGCTCGGGCTTCTACATTCTTACCTCTTGTAAACCCTGTGTCTGCCTTTTCGGGGTCCGATACTCCTCATCTGCTCCGGAACCTATGCAGTTGGGCAGGTACCGGTTATCTGCAGAGGAGAAACGGAAACGTCTTTCCAAAGGATTATGCCTCTACTGCGGCCGTCCTGGACATTTTGCTTCTTCCTGTCCGGCAAAAGCAAACGCTCGCTAGTAAGCAAGGGGGTACTGGCGAGCGCTACTTCCACCACCCCGTCTACTGGTTCGCGCTCTATGATTCCAGTCTCAGTCACTTATGAAGGTGCAGTTCATCAACTCTCTGCTCTCATCGATTCAGGAGCCGAGGGGAATTTTATTGATTTTTCTTGGGCTTTGAAGAAGGGCATTTCTTTTCAATCTCTCTCTCCTGTCCTTACTCCTCATGTTTTAGATGGCTGTGAACTTACCACCATTTCTTTGTCACTCGCTCACCCCTCACTCCGGTGGTCTTAGGTCATTCCTGGTTAACCACTCACAATCCACACATTAATTGGTCTGAAAGCACCATCCTATCATGGGGTCCCTATTGTCATGCCCATTGTCTTGTGTCTGCCTTGTCTTCTGTCTCTTCTTTTTCTGTGTTGCAGGAGGAGCCGATTGATCTCTCCAGTGTTCCTGAGGTCTACCATGATTTGCGGGTGGTTTTCAGTCATTCCCGGGCCGCATCTCTCCCTCCACACCGTCCCTATGATTGTGCCATCAATCTTCTCCCTGGCACTTCTCTGCTTAAGGGGCGATTGTTCTCCTTGTCTGGCCCTGAAAGGGCGGCCATGGAGAGGTATCTGTCTGAGTCTCTGGCAGCCAGTGTTATTCGTCCCTCCTCTTCTCCGGCGGAAGTGGGGTTCTTCTTCATGAAGAAGAAGGATGGTTCCTTGTGTCCTTGCATTTATTACCGAGGGCTGAATGACATCACCATTAGGAATAGGTATCCCCTACCTTTGATGTCATCAGCCTTCGAGATCCTGCAGGGGGCAAGGTACTTCACGAAGTTGGACCTTCGCAATGCCTATCATCTGGTTTGGATTTGGGAGGGGGATGAATGGAAGATGGCTTTTAATACGCCCACGGGGCATTTTGAGTACAGGGTCCTTCCCTTTGGTTTGACTAATGCCCCAGCCGTCTTCCAGGCGCCCGTCAATGACGTGCTGAGAGACATGATCAACAAATTTGTCTTTGTGTATTTGGATGACATCCTGATTTTTTTCTTGTTCACTCCAGGTACACATTCAGCATGTCAGACGAGTGCTGCAATGGTTGCTAGAGAACCAACTGTTTGCTAAGGCGGAGAAGTGTTCCTTCCACAACCAGTAAGTTCCATTCTTGGGCTACATCATCTCGATGGAGGGGATCTGCATGGACCCTGCGAAATTAAAGGCTGTCTCTGACTGGCCCACACCTGGCAACCAAAAAACTCTGCAAAGTATCATTGGATTTGCTCATTTTTACAGGCGGTTTATCCGTAATTTCGGCCAGGTGGTGGCTCCTCTGACAGCATTAACCTCCACAAAGAAACCATTTTGCTGGTCCTTAGCTTTCAAGGAAATTAGTTCTCCACAGGTGGAGACGGTCCTGTTACGTAGCTGACTCCTCCGGAGGAGAAGATCCTGTTCTGTAGCTGACTCCTCAGGAGAAGACGGTCCTGTTCTGTAGCTGACTCTTCAGGAGGAGAAGGTCCTGTTCTGTAGCTGACTCCTCAGGAGAAGACGGTCCTGGGGTCTCATTTATAAACCTCTCATCCAGCAGTGTCTAACATCGAAGTGTGCATCATTGATCATTTTTCTTACTAAAATATTTTTGGATAGCATGAGATCTATGCAATTTAGTTTAAAGATGAATTAGCGTGCACCTTAGGCACTCCTCACTGTCATTAAACCAGCATGCCACAGGAAACGTGATCAAGCGCATTCCACGAAATATGTCCAAATTCTTATCATTATGAGAGTGGAATATTTAATGTAAATGTGTACATTGAAATGAAAACAGATCTTAAAATCATTGCTTACTTCATTACTTTTCTCACAGCAGGAAAAAGACTGCGTACGCAGATATGTGCATGGAAATTTGCATATGCAATTTCAATGACTAATTTGTGGATATGCAATGTTTATAAAGTAGTCCCCTTGTGCTTGCTGGACACTCTGGGACGTCCTGAAGACTTCTTCACTGCAGTTGAACCTCTCTTCTTGAAGTTCTTGATGATCAGGTAAATGGTTCTCGGGTGCAATATTCTTTGTAGCAGTTTCCTTGCATTGCTAACAAAAAACACAGTGATTGGAAGCACTTCTACCCTCCTTTTATAGCAGTCAGTCTGTTCTTACAATCTAATTAGTATGATAGTGATTTTACCTGACTAGAACTCACTCACACTTTCACATGTGCTGCTTATATGATTAGATTATGTACGCACCTTACGGACATTCAGAACATGCGTATAAACTCTTTTTCCTGGAGTGAGGAAAGTAATGAAGTAAACAGCTTTTAACTTTTAAACTCTGTTTTCATGTCGATATACACATTTACATTAAATACCCCACTCGCATTAATGGAGATAAACACTGAAATTACATAATTTTACAAAAAATATAATTACATAATTTTATTAACAATAGGCTAAATAATTTTCCTGTGGTATGCTATTTTAATGACAATGAGGAGTGCTAAATAATTCATTTTTAAACTAAACTACAGATCACATGTTATGAGAAATATTTTAGCAAGAACAATGATCAATTATGCAAGGCAAGGCAAGGCAAGGCAAGTTTATTTATATAGCACATTTCGTACACAATGGTAATTCAAAGTGCTTTACATAAAAGAAAGTAAAATAGTAATGAAGAAAAATAATAACAAGAATAAAACAAGCAATTTTAAAACTTTTAAAATTATTAAAACTGTACTTATTTAAAATGAATTTAAAACAGTTAGAAAATGATTTTACATAAAATAAAATAAAAAAAAAACAGTGAAAAAATATATAGCAATCAGTTCGGACATTGCACAGTGCTCATTCAATAAATGCACAGCTAAACAGATGAGTTTTAAGTCTAGATTTAAATGTGACTAGTGTTTTAGCACACCTGATCTCTTCTGGAAGCTGATTCCAACTGCGGGCGGCATAGTAACTAAAGGAGGACTCCCCTTGTTTTGAGTGAACCTTTGGTATTTCTAACTGACTCGATCCTAATGATCTGAGTGCTCTGTTAGGTTTATATTCAGTGAGCATCAGGGGCGCTGCTAAGGATTTTGGGCCCCATGAAAAGAATCTTGACAGGGCCCCCAACACAGCTGAGAGTTTTTTCATATTAATTTACATAAAATCATGCACTTTTATGGTATTTTGACTATCATTCTCATATATTTAAGTCAATCAGACAATTGAACTCCATCCCATGTCCACACCCGTAATTTGTCCTCTGTAATACTGCACTACTTCAGTACTGTATAATGTATATACTGCGCATAGCTGTACATGTGTCATATAGTGTATTCACACATATTTATATTTGTATGAATGTACTGTACACTGGCAATGACAATAAAGTGAATCTAATCTAACCTAATATTTTTAACATGACAGTTTAAATGTAACGGAAATACTGAGCACTCTTAATACAATGAAATGTATTTATATTTATTTGCTTCAACACTGATATTGAAATTTCAAAATAAAACTCTTCAATTTAAAAAAAACAGGAATTACAATCTGTGGTGAAAAAAAAATCTCAGCAAGAAAACACCACCAAACAAAATGGCCATATAAAATTTCTAATAATTTAAGCAGAACTTGCATAATATACTATATCAAAGAATGGCCAAGGTATAACATAGATGAGTCTGAGTTGGAAGTGGGAAGTGGCCTAATGGTTAGAGAGTCGGACTCCCAATCGAAAGGTTGTGAGTTCGAGTCCCGGGCCAGCAGGAATTGTGGGTGGGGGGAGTGCATGTACAGTTCTCTCTCCACCTTCAATACCACGACTTAGGTGCCCTTGAGCAAGGCATCGAACCCCCAACTGCTCCCCGGGCGCTGCAGCATAAATGGCTGCCCACTGCTCCGGGTGTGTGCTCACAGTGTGTGTGTGTGTGTGTTCACTGCTCTGTGTGTGTGCATTTCGGATGGGTTAAATGCAGAGCACGAATTCTGAGTATGGGTCACCACACTTGGCTGAATGTCACTTCACTTTCGAGTTACTCTTTCCACATCATTTCTAATCTCTTGTACTTGCTCAACATTTCTAAACAAAAGTCCAACGTCTGACCTTTTCAGCTGCAAAATCATTAATCAGATCTTTGAAGTCGAGCTCTCTAGCCAACTCGCTCTCAATGGAAAGCATAGCAAGACTGCAAAGCCTTTCTTGAGACATTGTAGACCTCAAGTAGTTTTTTATCAGTTTTAATTTGCTGAATGCCCTCTCCCCACCAGCAACAGTCACTGGCAGTGTGCTAAATAAACGCAAAGCAATGCGCACTTCTCCAAAGATGCTTTGCAGCTGCAGCTTACAAAAAGAGGTGACAGGTTAGGGGGGAAGTTGGAAGCATATACACGGTTTAGGTGTCTTACTTGGTTTTCAAAATCAGGAGTTAGATCACTGGAATACTTAGTGATCAGTGGTTGGCACACAGAAGAGATTTTGTCCTCACTAATCTGCCCAACTTTCAGAACCGCATAAAACTCGTTCACAATATCAGCAATTCTCTGGAACCTAGTGTCTAAGTCACTGATGATACTATCCATAGCAGTGTAAAACACAGTATTCCGAAACTCTGTTTCTGAATCTTCCTGAGTTGTCTCCTCTTCACAGGTTTCATCATGGAATCTCTTTCTTTTCTTCTTGCGACTGCACTCCTTGCTTAACTGAGGAGTAACATGAGCTTCTCTAGCTATCAACTTTGCCTCAGCTAGGAGAGACCCCCATGCATCTCTCAGAGACTGCATCTCTTCTGTCAAGGCTCTGATATTGGCTGCCTCTATGTCAAGTGAGATTTTCCCTGACTGGAGAATAACATTCCTGTCATCAATGCTTTGCAGTACTTTCAGACAGATGGTGAGAAGAAGAATAGCATCAAATGACATGAAGTATTTTCTGAGACCATTAGCATCTGATCTTGCTTCATTGGTGAGACTGCAAGTCATTAGTATGCTATCAAGTGCATTAATGACAGAAGGTAGGTGCTTTGCCACAGGTTTAACTGTGCCTCAATTCTTGCACTCCAGCGGGTATCAGATAGCTGATGCAATGAGCAACCTGTTTGCTCTTTGTAGATTGCCCAGCGCTCTGGGCTGCTACTTATAAATGTGTACAGGCGGTTTATGCAGCCAAAAAAGGTGGATACATCTGGACTTGATTGTGCAGCATGTACGCCGACAAGATTTAATGTATGAGAGGCATAAGGTGAATAAGTAGCTAGCCTGTTTTTCCTCAGTATTTCAGCTTGGACTTCCTTTACCTTCCCCGACATATTTGCCCCATTGTCATATCCCTGTCCTCTGAAATCACTGATGTCAATCCCATGCTCACAAAGAACAGACTCAATCATCTTTGCTATCTCACTCCCTGTCTTTTTGTAAAAATCCTTGAATTCAAGGAACCTCTCAGTGATCTCCAACTCGTCTTTTTCTTTGTCATATTTGACATACCGTAGTACCACCACGTTTTGCTCTGTATGGGAAATGTCTGGTGTGGCATCGGCGATGACTGCATAATAGTGCAACTTTCATATTGGAGTGGCGCCGATACAGGATGGCTGCCTCCGTGACGTGCTCTGCAGTTGTTTTTGTGTTTTTGTTAGTTTGTCCTGTCTTTAGTTATATTCCTGCAATCAGTTTCACCAGGGACGAATTGCTGGATATTCGGCAACACACATCTCCCGATATTTCACCGGTTTTCGACTATTCTGATGTTTTGCTGGACATTCTTGTCGGTGGAGCGGCTGCCCTGATCACACGCTTCAAGAGGACGCGCAGGCGGGGAAAGCGAGCGGGAGCGCTCGTGAGACTCAGAAAACGCGGATTTCGAACGCCGTTGCCTAGCATCCATCTGGCAAATCTCCGCTCTCTACCCAACAAAACGGACGAACTGCTTCTGCTCTCTCGGACAAATAAAGATTTCTCCCACTCTGCTGCTCTGTGTTTCACGGAAACTTGGCTGAATGACACCATACTGGACAGCGCGCTCCATCTGCCGGACTTTCAGCTGTTTAGAGCGGATCGCGACGCAGAATCAACGGGGAAATCGCGAGGCGGCGGGACATGCTTTTACATCAATGAACGGTGGTGTACAGATGTAACTGTGTTAAAGAAGACGTGCTGCTCAAATCTCGAAACGCTCTTCATTAACTGCAAGCCGTTCTATTCGCCGCGGGAGTTTAAATTAAGTTTTGCCGACGGTCTGGATCAGATAATGTGAAAGTATTATGTGAAGATGGTTGGCAGAGATGAATCATGCTGTATTTGACTATATCGTGGACAGAGTAGTTATACAACTCCACATCATCTTCAAGGGATGCACTGAAACCTCACAAACAGCTGATAGTAGTTTGTACAGTAGCTGGCAGAGGATTTTTATCAGAGTTCATGAAGTTAGACTGCTTGCAAGACAGGTGCAACAACGTGGACCGCAACAGGGTGCTGAAAGTGGGCCGAGCCTCGTACAAAGATGCCGACACCGGCTGCATGTGAGGCAAAGCCGTGCACCCACTGCACCCTGCTCTATCGAAACTTGCTAACTTGTCGAAACATGCTACCGTAGAGACCTAGGGCCTCATGTACAAAGCGTGCGTACGCACAGAAAAGTGCCGTAGGCTACGATTATTGTCACGGGCGGTCCACTAACAATTTAGGACTAACGTTACTTACAAACCCACCTTTTCTTGTGAAATATTGGGTAACATACTGTCGACCCTTTGCCTCTTTCAGTTCTCTTATTTTTTTCTCTTTCCGTTTTTGAATTCCAGATTTTTGAGGCATTTTCACATCCTCTTCTGTCAAGTTGAATCTGCCGGCGCTATAAGTGAAGTCAAGCTGTTTGTGTTGCCTTGGTTACTGGATACAAATTGGGCGGACTGAACCATTTTATGATAATCGAGAGGGGGAGAGGGGCCCACGGACGTTTGTTTCCTAAACAAATAAATTTTTTTGACACCAGGAAACAGCAAACAGAATAATTTAAAGTTAATAATTTTTACTATCAAATATTTTTTTTAGCACCACAATTTTATTTGGGGCTTCTCTGGGCCCCCTCTTAGTCATGGGCCCCGAGAATCGTCATCGTTTACCCCCCCTTTACAGCGCCCCAGGTGAGCATATCTGCAATATATTTCGGTCCTAGGTCATTTAGTGACTTATATACAAGTAAAAGTACTTTAAAATCAATCCTAAATGTAACTGGAAGCCAGTGTAAGGACCTGAGGACTGGTGTGATATGCTCAGATTTTCTGGTTCTAGTCAGAATCCTGGCAGCAGCGTTCTGGATGAGCTGCAGCTGTCTAATGGTCTTTTTGGGAAGGCCAGTGAGGAGCCCATTACAATAGTCCACCCTGCTGGTGATGAAGGCATGAACAAGTTTCTCCAAGTCTTGGCTGGAAACAAAAGATCTAATTCTTGCAATGTTTTTTAAATGATAGTATGCTGATTTAGTTACTGCTTTGACATGACTACTGAAACTAAGGTCTGTCTCCAGAATCACACCAAGATTCCTGACTTGATTTTTAGTTGTTTGACCCCTAGAGTTAAGGTATGCATTCACCTTGAACACTTCATCTTTGTTTCCAAATGCAGTGACTTCAGTTTTTTCCTTGTTTAACTGAAGAAAGTTCTGGCACATCCAACTATTAATTTCATCAATGCATTGGCAGAGGGAGTGAATTGGGCTGTAGTCATTTGGAGATAAGGCTAGGTAAATCTGGGTATCATCAGCATAGCTGTGATAGGCAATTTGGTTCTTTCTCATTATTTGACTTAGTGGAAGCATATACAGGCTAAACAAGAGCGGTGCAAGAATTGACCCTTGTGGGACTCCGCATGTCATGGACGTCCACTTAGACTTATGCTCTCCTATACTCACATAATAGCCTCTCCCTTCTAAGTATGACCTGAACCATTTGAGTACCATCCCAGAAAACCCGACCCAGTTTTCCAGTCTCTCTAGTAGTATATTATGATCGACAGTGTCAAATGCAGCACTGAGATCTAGCAATACCAGCACCGATATTTTGCCAGAGTCACAATTTAAGCGAATATCATTTATTATCTTAATGAGTGCTGTCTCTGTGCTGTGATGCGGTCGAAAACCAGATTGAAAATTGTCCAGGTATCCATTTGAGTTTAAGTATTTGTTCAGCTGATTAAAAACAACCTTTTCCATAATTTTACCTATAAAAGGAAGATTATATATTGGTCTAAAATTGCTCAAAATGATGTTATCAAGATTGCACTTTTTCAGGAGGGTTTTAACAACTTCATTTTTTAAGGAGTTTGGAAATGTCCCAGAAAGAAGTGAGGCGTTCACCACCAAGAACTGACGGACATGAATTAACATTTCACATTAAACAAGGACTCCGTAACACAGACTCAGACAGACCGGGTATAAATACACAGAAGGATAAAGGGGAAACTGGAGACAGGTGGGGAACAATCAATTAACTAAACAAGGAGGAAGGTGACCAAATAAGGGAACAGGAAGTGATAAGGTGACAGACACCGTGAGAAAGGAGGACATCTAGTGGAAACCCAGGGACACAACCCAGACACTGTGACAGAACCCCCCCTTTACGGAGCGGCTCCCAGACGCTCCACGACAGACACAAAACAGACCAGGAGGGAGGCGGACAGGTGGAGGCTCAGGGGGAGGGACGGAGGGCCAGAAAAGAAAAACATGGGGAACAGGCACCAGAATGAAACACAAAAAAGAAAGACCAGGAGGGAGGAGGACCGGAGGAGGTTCAGGGGGAGGGACGGAGGGCCAGACTAACAGAAAGGGACAGGGACAGACATTAACACAAAAACAAAAGGAAAAAACAACATGAAGCCCCCCAGGGCGGAACAGAAGACCACCATGTCCGTGTGGTCGGAGCGGAAGCCCCCCAGGGCGGAGCAGAAGACCGCCACGTCCGTGTGGTCAGGGCAAACGCCCCCCAGGGCGGAACGGAAGACCACCACGTCCGTGTGGTCAGAGCGGAAGCCCCACAGGGCGGAGCAGAAGACCACCACGTCCGTGTGGTCAGAGCGGAAGCCCCCCTGGGTGGAGCAGAAGACCACCACATCCATGTGGTCAGAGCGGAAGCCCCCCAGGGCGGAGCAGAAGACCACCACACCCTTGTGGTCAAGGCCAGAGTCCTCCAGGGTGGAGCAGATGACCACCACGCCCCTGTGGTCGATGCCGGAGTCCAACAGGGCGGAGCAGCAGACCACCCAGTGACTTGACTTGACTCTGAAAGTTCAACGGTGACTGGCCCTGACTCTGGAAGGTCATCGGTGACTGGCCCTGACTCTGGAAGGTCATCGGTGACTGGCCCTGACTCCGGAGGACCAGCGGTGACTGGCCCTGACTCCAGAGGACCAGCGGTGACTAGCCCTGACTCCGGAGGATCAGCGGTTACTAGCCCTGACTCTGGAGAGGTCACTGGCACCTGACTCGACTCTGGAGAGTTCACTGGCCCCTGACTCGCCTCTGGAGGGTCAACTGGAACCTGACTCGACTCTGGACTGCCTGTGGAGACTTGAGACGCCTCGGATTCGGGCAACGCCTCTGGAACGGACTCGGGCACTGCCTCGGTCACGGCCTCGGGAGCAGTCTCGGGCACCGCATCGGGAGCGGCCTCGGACACCGCATCGGGAACGGCCTCCACCTCGGCATCGGGCACCGCCTCGGCCTCCAGAACAGCATCGGGCACCGCCTCGGCCTCCGGAACAGCCTCGGGCACCGCCTCGGCCTCCGGAACAGCATCGGCCACCGCCTCGGCATCGGGCACCGCCTCCGGAACGGCATCGGGCACCGCCTCGGCCTCCGGAACAGCATCGGGCACCGCCTTGGCCTCCGGAACAGCATCGGGCACCGCCTCGGCATCGGGCACCGCCTCGGCCTCCGGAACAGCCTCGGCCTCCGGAACAGCATCAGGCACCGCCTCGGCCTCCGGAACAGCATCGGGCACCGCCTCGGCCTCCGGAACAGCATCGGGCACCGCCTCAGCCTCCGGAACAGCATCGGGCACCGCCTCGGTCTCCGGAACAGCATCGGGCACCGCCTCGGGAACGTCCTCTGGGCTTTGAGGAATGGTAGACGCCTGTCTCCTCCTCCTCCGCCCTCTATGTTGGCGAGTCGGTGACACCTTGTCTGTCACCAGGTGTTGAGTCGGCCATCTTTTGCTGTGGCTCCAAGCTGGCGGCCATCTTGTGCTGTGGCGCTGGGCTGGCGGCCATCTTGTGCTGTGGCGCTGGGCTGGCGGCCATCTTGTGCTGTGGCTCTGGGCTGGCAGCCATCTTGTGCTGTGGCGCGGGCTCAGCAGCCATGACGTTAACCGTCTTGGGAATCTCTAGGATCTTGGACAGCGTAGCGAAATAATCCAAGAATGAGTCAGCGGCCCTCTTGGGCGTTGGCGCTGAGCTGGCGGCCATCTTGCACCATGGCGCTGGACTCGTGATCGCCTTGGGTTGTGGTGCTGTGTTGGCGTCCATCCTGCCTCGTGGCGCTGGACTAGCGGCCATCATGGGCAGTGACGCCACTGTGGCGGACGTGCGCTTCCTCTCTCCTCTCCGTCCGCCATGGTGAGACGGTGGCTCTAATCCATCCCACACGAGCCCCGGGTCGAAGGGCGGCCCTGGTTGAGAGCGGTGCTGAGTATCCTCTCGACCACTCCCTCCACGGCGACCTCCTCTGGTTCCCCCGGAAAACCACCAGGCGAGTTCCTTCAAATCCACTCCTCTCCCGCACTGTGGCTGGGGAGGAGACATAAGCCGACATACCGCTGGCTCTTGCAGTGACGGAGTCCTTCTGTCACGATCGGTGTTACAGAGAACACAGGAGAGAGAACCAAGTGCAGGTATGTGACTTTATTAAAGGGCAAATCCAAAGGGTTAAACAGTCCAGGCAGGGTCAAAACCGGTAAATCCAAACATAACATAAACAAGAAGGCAAGGCAAGGGCAAGAACTGACGGACATGAATTAACATTTAACATTAAACAAGGACTCCGTAACACAGACTCAGACAGACCGGGTATAAATACACAGAAGGATAAAGGGGAAACAGGAGACAGGTGGGGAACAATCAATTAACTAAACAAGGAGGAAGGTGACCAAATAAGGGAACAGGAAGTGATAAGGTGACAGACACCGTGAGAAAGGAGGACATCTAGTGGAAACCCAGGGACACAACCCAGACACTGTGACACTGCACTATGTCTTCCAGAATTTTGCTATCAATTGCTTCAAAAATCGACATACAGTAGGTTGACAGCCTATTTGGGCACTACCGCCGCGCGTATCGCCGGCATTAATTGATTTCAGTCGTGTGTTAAAATAATTCGCTTAACTACCGCCAGATGGCGCAAAGGGACGAATTTTGAACTGACTGTAAAAATAAAATGAGGGTTTGTAAACGAAGATGAAAGGACAAGTAAAACATCAATAGCATTATATTATAACTATATTATATTATATTATAACTATATATATATATATATATATATATATATATATATATATATATATATATATATATATATATATATAAACAAACCAGAATAAAAATATTAAATGTTCTAATCTGTGTGTGTGTTCCTATATATATATATATATATATATATATATATATAAGGATTAAAAAATATATATTTTTCATTCTGGTTTGCTCTTAGCAAAAAATTATAAATGAAATCCTTCAAGTTCCGTATGCGTAAAGAAATGAGAACGGTCCAGCATTAGCTCTAACAGCAAAAAATTCTTATTAACTGCTGTTGTTCTTGATTTTTCAAACTGTCTCCAATTATGCCTTAACCGTGTAAGCAAAAATTGAGTATGGTATATTTCAGCTGTTTTATGCGCTGGTGCCTCACAAGCACATATTCATTGTAAACAGCGCAGTTCAGCATGAGCAGCTGGTCTACTGTGGCATATTTTTGCTCATTTTAATATTTTTCCGTCATACTGAAATCATATGCATATGAACATTTAAGAATAAAAAAATCCTCCTACCCCCTAAAAATTCTCTTCACATTCACTTGTGCGCTCTTGCGCAATAGATTCCTCTCGCGTTGCTCAGTTGTGGACAACGTAAAAGTGTTTGATATAAATATTGCTGTGCCATTTTATACATGAATTGTTAATGTAAAAAAAAAACTAATTATTCTGTTAGTTTCATGGTAACATGCAATCAAGGTCTTCTGTTATTTAGGCTATATTTACCATTCACTGTGGCATTTTCATCCATTTAAACTTAAAATTCCATGAGATTCTAAATTCAGATTAATAGTATTAAAAATTCAGATTTAAACTAGTATAATAACGCATTAAATTGCTTAAATTATTTCTATAAGTTAAAGTTGCCAACGTTAAAAACGAATTGTCATGACTTTTTCATTGTATTTTTTTTACAGTCTGATAACAAGCTGTATTCGTTTTCCTTTTTTTATTATTATTTTTGTTTTAGTTTATTGAAAATAAATTGGCTAAAATAGAAGCAGACACGTTTAAATCAAAACAACCACAAAAAACATGACTAGGTCTTGAGGGAAATATAGGTTTTATTTTATTTTTTTATAGAAATCAGATAAAATACAACTACTAAAATATAATACTAACAGATTTTTAAATGTATTTTAAAAGAAAGTGTCTTCAAAAGTGCAGACGTCGGTGGGCAACAGAGTTCCTTGGAGAGCGTAGGAATTCGTTGACCCGGTCCTTTACCCGTTTGCTGTCAGCGCTGGACATGTGGGGAAACCTCTGGGAGACAGTGCTTGTAACATAAGACATAATCCAAAAATGCTTGTAGCTTGTAGTTTGAAAAACAAGAATAATAACAGAGTTAATACTAATTATTGCTAAATGCTGGACCGTTCCCATTTCGCTCTGCATATGGAGCCTGAAGATTTTTTTAAACCAAGAATGAACCGAAATGAAAATGAAATAAAAAAATGTAGCTTTTAATTTTTGTTTAGTAGACTGTAGCCTAAGACTATCCTACATTTTAAAAAAATAACAAATTGTAAAAAAAAAATTATGTTTATTCCTAAATATGTAGTTATATTATGCGCCGTTGGCATGAATTGTACTCGTGATGGAGCAGTGGTCGAGCGCTCTTGGAGCGAGTGAAAACACGACGCTCCGACTTCGCTCCAGTCCAAACTCCAGTCCAAACTGCTCACATAACTCTGCTCGGTAGCAGAACGCGCTTTGGCAAATGAGCGAGGGAGGGTTGATCCCATTCGCACGGAGCCCTGCACGTCACCTGTAGGAGAAAAAAAATCAATCCGTGGCGATGGTTTTGCAATCCGTCCCCGCAGTTTATAAACCGTAGCCTACTCACGAATTCATAAACTGTTCCCTCGGTTTAACAAACCATGCCCACAATTTTTTTCACTTGCAGATCACCAGATCTTAATCCCATCGAGCTGGTGTGGCACGCACTGAAGGAATTTATCAGACTTCAGGTCAAGCCAAGAAATAAAGACGAGCTTCTTGAGGCCATTGTAACTTTTTGGTGCAATTGCTTAACAAAAACTGTCTGCAACAGATACATTGACCACCTTCAGAAGGTTTTGCCAGCTGTAGTGCAGTGCAACGGATGCGCAACTGGAATGAAACTAATTTATTGCAATTTTGTACATTTATTGTAAACTTGCTATTATTTAATAAACTTTAGACTTACAATAATCTGCTGTCTCTTATTTCTAAGCATTTCAAGATATCATGTATATGAGACACCGCAATTTAAAGTAAATTAATTATCAGGAAAAAATTCAAGTGATCAAGAGGGTGCCTCTCTGTCATTAATGTGCATTAATAATTTTCGCACAAACACTTGAGTTTGAATATTCATACACATTTTGCAAATGCTTTACAACGTAAATAATTTTATTGTTTAAGTAGAATGTGTAATTTACATCGGTTTATTTGAAGGAAAATCGGTTTTCTTTTTAACATCCACTGATGCTCCACTCAAGGCTCCCATAGTTCTGAGTGGCTCAACTCTCCCCGCGCGTCTGACAGAGACGTGAAATGAAATTTCAAACATACTGAATTAACTTTATCCGCGTAGAGAAGGTGGAGCGTGTTTCAGTAAGCGCGCAGCGGAGTGAATATGAAATGCTCTGAGCGCAGAGGAGGAGTTGCTGCTTCATTCTGCTCACGGACTCTGCTGCGGAGTGAGAGAGATGATTCACCCGACGAAATAAAGACCATGGCAGCACAAGCACTGCATATACATTTATTCGTTTTTTGTTTTAGTCTAATTAGGCCTAAATAATGGGAACTAAATTATACGTGCTTCACGTTTTACTAAAATAAAGGAAATAATTAATAAAACATGCAAGAATGTCTAAATTAGTGTACATACAAAAAATAAAAATTCCCAAGAAGTTATCTGTCAAAATAAAGGAGAGGTAATGAATAACTCAATGTTCAAATCAATGTTGTTTTATTAAAGGAATTTTAAAATATAATATAAATTATATATATTACAAATAATACTGCACACCTTTCAAATGTGTCAAATCTAAAAATAGGATTTAATACTATGTTGCTTAAAGAAAAAATAAGCACAGGCTCAGGCACATTCTTCATATTTATCCTGCTTGAATTCGTTCTAAGAAATGCACATAACTTAAAAAATACAAAACTTTCGTCTGTGAATATTAAATATTAATAATATTAAATATTTCAACTACAGTGTTTTTCTTTCATTTTCCCTGACTGAAGCCATCAAATCTAACACATCAGTGAGGCAAAACTGACGTCTGTTAGGGAAAATGTAGGTGTGTGAATGTGTGTATCAGTCAAGAAAACAATCGAAAACTCCAGTTTTGTGAGCCTAAAAAAATGTGTGCATATGTTTAGTTTTATTATGTACACTATCTATTAGCCTATAAAACAGAATTTATACTTAGCTGTTGCATTGTGTAGGCTACCCTTTTCACCTTTTTGCAGAATGAAAAAATTAAAAACTCTGAAAACATGCTTGCACGTTTTTATTTTAGTGTAATTTCATAGATTAAAAAAAATGTTTACATGCATCTTAAGGATCCCTAATTGTGAATGTGAGGGGGGCAGCACGATCGTGCTCTGCCTAGAGCGGCATTTGAGCTTGCTCTGGCCCTGGGCTCATGATCACTAAGTTGTATTCGCCTCTATCTGATTCAGTAAAGTCAAACCGCAGACAGTGAAGCCTCGAGACCCGTGCGCTGTGAGGCGGGAACAGAGGATTCCGCTTGGTCTTAAAGCCTCCCGCAAACATCAACGATCATAAATAACAATGATTTTCGTAAAATAATGATTAATTATTAATTGATGATTTTTTTATTATCGTTATGGTCTTGTGAATATAATAATAGGCCTATGGGCTGCGAGAAAATTATGAATACAAAGAGTTCTGCTGAGTGCAGGCATGTTTCAGCCCAGTAACACACCGTTCCTCAGAGCCAAAACACAGACCGAATTCTGTTCAGCTGGAGGGGGTTGGGTTTTGGGTAGTTATTCATGGATGTGGGGGTCGAGATAAAAGTGTGAATTGCTCTTTCATATGGACAGTGTCTTTATGAGGCTTTCACTTGCTGAACCGGTTTATATACGACTGTAGTTTTGATTATATTAACAGTGCTGGCTCTCTCCGACGAGAGAAATGCAACATTCACACATTACACTATTCCTTTTCGTCTAAATTTTAAAATTATACATTCATTATCATGAAAAATTAAAGTGATGAGACGGCGCCTCCCTGTCATTAATGCACATTAATAATTTTTGCACAAAGACTTGAATATGAGCTTCTTATCACGAGTAAAATTCATGCCAACAGCCAACATATTTAGCTTGATCAGAAGGTTGACTGCAAGAGTAGGCTACAGCGGGATGTTAAGAGTTTGTCTGTTTCTTTTACTGATTATTTTCGGGTTACAGCATGATTTAAACAATCGCTTTCGCAATAATGCGTTCAAACAAATGTAATCTTACAGTGCTACATTATCAGCATGCTATCTGATTTTGAAATCTTGAAGTTAATCGATCTGTTTAGATAAAAAAAACTGACAAAAATATACTGTTATTTTCATCACAAACAAAATGTTCACAGCAGAAAGCAGCAATTAAAGATGTAATGCTTACAATGTTATTAGTTTGGCATGTGATAGGCTATAGGGAAACAAGTTTACACAAAATAGCCTAAGCAACTTTGAAACTCTCCTGTTATTTTTATTTTTTATTTTTATTTTATATGCTATGTTATGTTTCTGGTATCAGAGCGCATGGAGGGGAAGTTGTTGCTTCTCACAGACTCTGCTGGAGTGAGAGAGATGTTTCACCCGACGAAATGAAGACGACCGCGGGAACACAAGCACAGCACATCTGCCGAAAACCAACCTGCAGCAATGCTCGTTCATCCACTCGCCAAGCTTTACTTTTGTAGGTCGCATGGCAGTAAATAACTCGATAATATGACCATGCAGTCAATTCAGATATTTAATAAAAACATTAAAACAAGCAGGGCTGTAAAATAAAACAATAAAAAACGCACGCCAGGTCTACACCGGACACGAGTGGAACGATCCAACAAAAGACAACAGAACCCAGTGATGGATGCACTGGACTCGATCCCCATCAGTGAACTGATGCTCATTCTGTTTATGTCAATGTCAATGTCACCTTTATTTATATAGCGCTTTAAACAAAATACATTGCGTCAAAGCAACTGAACAACATTCATTAGGAAAACAGTGTCAATAATGCAAAATGATAGTTAAAGGCAGTTCATCATTGAGTTCAGTGATGTCATCTCTGTTCAGTTAAATAGTGTCTGTGCATTTATTTGCAATCAAGTCAACGATATCGCTGTAGATGAAGTGTCCCCAACTAAGCAAGCCAGAGGCGACAGCGGCAAGGAACCGAAACTCCATCGGTGACAGAATGGAGAAAAAAACCTTGGGAGAAACCAGGCTCAGTTGGGGGGCCAGTTCTCCTCTGACCAGACAAAACCAGTAGTTCAATTCCAGGCTGCAGCAAAGTCAGATTGTGCAGAAGAATCATCTGTTTCCTGTGGTCTTGTCCTGGTGCTCCTCTGAGACAAGGTCTTTAAAGGGGATCTGTATCTGGGGCTCTAGTTGTCCTGGTCTCCGCTGTCTTTCAGGGATGTAGAGGTCCTTTCTAGGTGCTGATCCAGCATCTGGTCTGGATATGTACTGGATCCGGGTGACTGCAGTGACCCTCTGATCTGGACACAGACTGGATCTGGTGGCTACGGTGACCTCGGAACAAGAGAGAAACAGACTAATATTAGCGTAGATGCCATTCTTCTAATGATGTAGCAAGTACATAGGTTGTTATGGGAAGTGTTTCCGGTTCCGGTTTACCTAATTAATGCAGCCTAAAAATCCTTTAACGGATTTGGATAATAAAAGCATATTAGTATGTTATGTGTATGCCAGGTTAAAGAGATGGGTCTTTAATCTAGATTTAATCTGCAAGAGTGTGTCTGCCTCCCGAACAATGTTAGGTAGGTTATTCCAGAGTTTGGGCGCAAAATAGGAAAAGGATCTGCCGCCTGCAGTTGATTTTGATATTCTAGGTATTATCAAATTGCCTGAGTTTTGAGAACGTAGCGGACGTAGAGGATTATAATGTAAAAGGAGCTCATTCAAATACTGAGGTGCTAAACCATTCAAGGCTTTATAAGTAATAAGCAATATTTTAAAATCTATGCGATGCTTGATAGGGAGCCAGTGCAGTGTTGACAGGACCGGGCTAATATGGTCATACTTCCTGGTTCTAGTAAGAACTCTTGCTGCTGCATTTTGGACTAGCTGTAGTTTGTTTACTAAGCGTGCAGAACAACCACCCAATAAAGCATTACAATAATCTAACCTTGAGGTCATAAATGCATGGATTAACATTTCTGCATTTGAGAGCATAGGCCGTAATTTAGATATATTTTTGAGATGGAAAAATGCAGTTTTACAAATGCTAGAAACGTGGCTTTCTAAGGAAAGATTGCGATCAAGTAGCACACCTAGGTTCCTAACTGATGATGAAGAATTGACAGAGCAACCATCAAGTCTTAGACAGTGTTCTAGGTTATTACAAGCAGAGTTTTTAGGTCCTATAATTAACACCTCTGTTTTTTCAGAATTTAGCAGTAAGAAATTACTCGTCATCCAGTTTTTTATATCGACTATGCAATCCATTAGTTTTTCAAATTGGTGTGTTTCACCGGGCTGCGAAGAAATATAGAGCTGAGTATCATCAGCATAACAGTGAAAGCTAACACCATGTTTCCTGATGATATCTCCCAAGGGTAACATATAAAGCGTGAAGAGTAGCGGCCCTAGTACTGAGCCTTGAGGTACTCCATATTGCACTTGTGATCGATAGGATACATCTTCATTTACTGCTACGAACTGATGGCGGTCATATAAGTACGATTTAAACCATGCTAATGCACTTCCACTGATGCCAACAAAGTATTCAAGTCTATGCAAAAGAATGTTGTGGTCAATTGTGTCAAACGCAGCACTAAGATCCAATAAAACTAATAGAGAGATACACCCACGATCAGATGATAAGAGCAGATCATTTGTAACTTTAAGAAGAGCAGTCTCAGTACTATGATACGGTCTAAATCCTGACTGGAAATCCTCACATATACCATTTTTCTCTAAGAAGGAATATAATTGTGTGGATACCACCTTTTCTAGTATCTTGGACAGAAAAGGGAGATTCGAGATTGGTCTATAATTAAATAGTTCTTTGGGGTCAAGTTGTGGTTTTTTGATGAGAGGCTTAATAACAGCCAGTTTGAAGGTTTTGGGGACATGTCCTAGTGACAATGAGGAATTAATAATAGTCAGAAGAGGATCTATGACTTCTGGAAGCACGTCTTTCAGGAGCTTAGATGGTATAGGGTCTAACATACATGTTGTTGGTTTAGATGATTTAACAAGTTTATACAATTCTTCCTCTCCTATAGTAGAGAATGAGTGGAACTGTTCCTCAGGGGGTCTATAGTGCACTGTCTGATGTGATACTGTAGCTGACGGCTGAATGGTTGCAATTTTATCTCTAATAGTATCGATTTTAGAAGTAAAGTAGTTCATAAAGTCATTACTGCTGTGGTGTTGGGAAATGTCAACACTTGTTGAGGCTTTATTTTTCGTTAATTTAGCCACTGTATTGAATAAATACCTGGGGTTATGTTTGTTTTCTTCTAAAAGAGAAGAAAAGTAATCGGATCTAGCAGTTTTTAATGCTTTTCTGTAGGATATGTTACTTTCCCGCCAAGCAATACGAAATACCTCTAGTTTTGTTTTCCTCCAGCTGCGCTCCATTTTTTGGGCTGCTCTCTTTGGGGTGCGAGTATGCTCATTATACCATGGTGTCAAACTGTTTTCCTTAACCTTCCTTAAGCGTAAAGGAGCAACTTTATTTAAAGTGCTAGAAAAGAGAGAGTCCATAGTTTCTGTTACATCATCAAGTTGTTCTGAGGTTTTGGATATGCTAAGGAATTTGGATACATCAGGAAGATAACTTAAAAAGCAGTCTTTTGTGTTAGAAGTGATGGTTATATATATCAAGTATATAAAGTCTCTCAGGTAGATGTGCACTGCTTAGGGTAGTTCAAATTATAGTTCCCCCTAAAATGAAACTTCTGTCATTACTTACTCACCCTCATGACGTTACAAACCCGTAACTTCGTTCATCTTCAGAACACAAGATATTTTAGATGAAATCCGAGAGCTTTCAGAACAGGGTGAATAATTAATGAACTATCATCAAACACTGAGAAAGCTTTGAAGCAAAGATCTACAGCTGAGAGCAGTGTGCTCTGCTATAGAGTCTGTCTATGGAAGGATATTCCAGACCATTTACAAAAGGAATTGTTAATTAAATTTTCAATTGTGTTTTCCACATGTGACAAATTGTGACATAATCTAAACACACGTGCAAATCTTTCATTATTGGTTGCGTTTTCACAAATGCACAGTGACTGCCAAATTTCAAATGGAAAAGCAAAGATAATTTGCAACTGTATTGTCACGCACAAACAGAAACAAAATGCAAAATAAAATCCAGGCCTGGTCCTGTCTCGTCTTGCACTGTTGTCACTCCTCCTTTTATCCTCCTGGAGCTGGTGATTAACATTTCCTCCACCGGCCTCACTCCGTTCCCACGGCTCTCGGTCCTGCCCCACTCATCACAATCATTAATCAATATCACACAGAGAGTGCCTTTTTTTTTTTTTTTTACAAAAATCACAAATGTGATTTGGTAGTGTGAATGAACCAAAATCAAAGTAAAGTCAGGATAAGTTGAGTTTTTCAAGGTGGACACTTGCTTCCAGTAAACGGAAATGGCTTCAGCATATCAAGACATTTTGGACAATGCTGTGCTTCCAGCTTTGTGGGATCAGTTTGAAAAAGACCCTGGTTTATTCCAGCATGACTGTGTCCCAGTCGTTATGAAACCAGTTTGAGTCATAATTGTTGGTTATTCATTTTTTCCTTCGTTTGTTTTGCAGGATTGAGATGGAGTGAGTGATGTCATGACGGCTGAGGACTTACACAGCTGAATTACAACAGATCTGCTATCACTTTGATAACAGTTTCTCATCTTTTATTCTTTCATGACATTATTATGGTATTTTGGTGCAAATTCATCAGTGACACTAAGTAGCAAGTAACATGGATAGATTGTGTGACATGCCCTCATTTCTGAAACACTTGTCACTTTTTAGTGTTTGACTTTATTAACATTTTTGTTCACTTTTGTATTATACTGGAATTAGATAAACAGCTGACTCTTATACTGATTCTTATTTTTGTCAAACAATAGTCTGATTTTATTTTTGATTTTTATTTTCTGATTTTACACAGGACAACATAGGATTCCTTTTATGATTCATCTGATTTTTATGTCAGCTGATTTTAGGGTGAGAGAAGAAACTATAATGAGGTGCTTGATGTGTCTTCTGGAGATCTGCACAGAGGAGGAATAAAACCAGCACTTTTGTACATCAAGCTTTATTTATATCAGCCAGAGAACAGAAATAACATATTCAGAAAATATGATTAAAATATTTAAAAAATAAAAATATTAATTATTCATTATGATTATTAATAATAATATTAATAATTAATATATTATTAACTAAATGAGTGATTTCCATCAACACAAACAGAGCTTGAGAAAAGCACAGAAACACACACACGCACACACACACACACACACACACACACACACTCTCTCTACACAACACCTGCTGATACACATCAAATCTGTCTGGATGATCAGGATATGACTGATCTGTGTCAGTGTAAGTAATCACTCGGTTGTTCTCAGACAGACGGAGGTATTTATTCACTGTGTTCAGATCCAGAGTGAGCTGATGGGAATCTGATGGAGATAAAACACATCAGAATCAGGAATTATGAATCTGTTTGATATTTTCATGTATCTGAACTCTTCATGTTCAGTGTATCATCAGTGTCTCAGTACAGATGACCAGATATCAGTGCACATCATCATTTACATCATCAGTTATTAAACTCTTCTACAGGAGAAACATGAACACACTCAGTGAGTTTTTCTGCTGGTTTTCTTACTGACTTACATTGTAGGAAGTCGTTTCTGATCCTGATGAATGCAGCTGTGGAAATCAACAGACATGAACAGTGTGATTCTCATGATCCTGTATCTATTCCTAACACATTTCTAATATGATGTTCTCCATGATATGAGATGATGATGGACTGGTTTCTGAGAGCAGATGAATCTCCAGGACTTTACCTCTGTCTGAGATCTTCTTGAGCTCCTCTTTGCAGAAATCCTCCAGTTTGTCTCTCAGCTGATGGACAGATTCTCTCAGAGCATCAGAAGAGACGAGAGAACTGAAGAGATCATAATTTACGTCTGTAGATTCAGGAGGTGCTGAGAGAGATTGGAAACTCTACAGAAAACAGAAATCAAACTCATCAGCTCCACACTTCACTCAATAACCTTCAGGAACATCAGATTTGATCTTTATTAATGTTCTTCAGTCCAGCACTTTCACAGCATCAGCTTCATTCTCTTCATATTCATTAAATCTCATTAGAGCTACAGATTCTAGTATTCACCACATACACTGTTTGTGAACTTTCTAGGAAATAGTTTGGATGATAAAACATCTGCTAAGAACATAAATGTCCATCTTACAGTTCAAGCACATCAATGGAGTCTCATTGTAGAGTTGAGTAGATTTGTTCAGGAAAAACAGCTCAAAGATATGACCATATATATCACCATTATTAGAACAATTGTTTGGACAGTTACACAGTGAATGTAATGTCAGAGAAGCACCGGGACGTCACTTCTACAAGTGATTTAAAGAGAAAGAAATGTTCTGACATGAGACCCATTAGAGCAAGATTTCCAGAGCTGAAATCCATTCATCTCTTTCAGAAGAAGATGATCAGATGAGAGTCTGACTGATGATTATATAATAAGACACTCATGAACTGTTTCTCTGTGAGTCTCTGTCACAGCAGGATCTGCTCAAGTCCACTATGATCCTGTTCTTCTAGATCTGTGTTACCTGCAGGAACTGGATGTGATCCTGTGTGTGTGAAAGCTGCTCCAGCTCAGCGTCTCTCCTCCTCAGATCATTGATCTCCTGCTCCAGTCGCTCCAGTCGTCCTTCAGCTCGACTCACTGCAGTCTTTTCCTGATCTCTGATCAGTCGTATCAGCTCAGAGCGGCTTCTCTCAATGGAGCGGATGAGCTCAGTAAAGATCCTCTCACTGTCCTCCACTGCTGTCTGTGCAGAGCGCTGTTAGGACACACAGTGATTCAGCTTCAGTGAGTCTGAACTGAGACGGAGACAAACTTCTCTTCTTCTCCAGACTCACCTTATGAGACTCCACAGTCTCTCTCAGCTGCTGGAGATCTTTCTCTCTCTGCTGGATTCTCTGCTGGAGCGTCTTCTGTGTCTCCTTCAGCTGCTTCTGCAGGACAAACAGATGATAGTCAATCTCACAGAAAACTACTGCCTCTAAATCATCATGAGAACAGATGAATCCAGTAAAAGAGGAGCTGATAACTAATGACTGTAGGTTCAAACTCCAGAAGTGATGACTGATCATTTACCAGCATCAGACAGGAATTAAGACCTGTTTCAAACTACAAGTGTAAGTATAAAAATGAAATAAATGTCAGCAATATTTCATCAGTGTGTAGTGTTAAATACCTGTTTCTCTGTCCTCTGATCTGCAGCTGATACAATGTCATGGTTTTTATGTTCAATAACCGTACACAGCACACATATACATTTCTGATCAGTGCGACAGAAAACCTCGAGGATCTTCTCATGTTTCTGGCAGATCATCTCCTGCAGTCGTCCAGTGGCTTCAGTCAGATTGTGTCTCTTTCCTCTAAATAAGCTCTCATGTTGTTCGAGGTGACTCTGACAGTAAGAGTTCACACACACCAGACAGGACTTGACGGCTCTGTATTTTCTTCCAGTACAGACGTCACACTGCACATCTCCAGCTCCAGCGTAACAGTCATCAGAGAGTCTGGTCTTCTTCAGTTTCTCCACCACTTCAGCCAGCATGGTGTTTCTAGATAAAGCAGGTCTTGGACTGAAGGTCTGTCTGCACTGAGGACAGCTGTAGACTCTCTTCTGATCCTCCTGATCCCAGTGATCTGAAATACAGATCTTACAGTAACTGTGTCCACAGGGAATAGCCACTGGATCCTTCAGGAGATCCAGACACACTGCACACATGAACTCCTTCTGATCCACTGAAATTCTGGCTTCTGCCATTTTACGGCTTAAATACAGAGACACAAACACACAACAGCTTGACTACACTTCAGTTTCTCTTTCTCTGAACTCATGTGATTCTGTTTCCTGCTTCTGTGTCTGAGTGACGTGTGTAAAACAGATGTGTCTGTGAGTCTGTAAAACAGCTTCTTCATTTCTGCTCCTGCTGAGTTTAGTTTAGACACATCTTGCTGTTATTAAAGTAAACACAAAGACCTTGACTAGTTGAATCAGGTGCTTTTAATTAGAGATCAAACTAAACTCTGTAGGAAAATGGCTCTCCTGGACGAGGAATGGGGAACCCTGATGATGAAATGTCTACTAGATGTTAGTCTCAGACAAACACTCAAGAGGATTCAAGAGAAGCAGGACAACAGCTTTAACCTCTTTGGCAGTGAAAGACTCATCCCTGGAGTCTGCCTCCTTTTTTGTAGCTGGACAAGTGTGATATTAATATTGATTTTATACAACAGTTCAGTTAACAAGAAGGTCATATTAAGAGACTTATGTTTTAGACACCATATTACCTATTTTTTTGTCTATTTTGCCAACAACACTGGTTCCAAACAAAGCCACAGCACTGTTTT
Organism: Carassius carassius; assembly: GCF_963082965.1. Lineage (NCBI taxonomy): Eukaryota > Metazoa > Chordata > Actinopteri > Cypriniformes > Cyprinidae > Carassius > Carassius carassius. Next base: position 282,800 of record NC_081790.1, on the reverse strand, counting down.
GCATCTCTCTGAGCAACATGACAGTGTTTTGTTCCTGAAAGAATGAACTGTTTAATGGTTCAGTTGGTCAGCCGAACATTACAACATTATAATAATACTAAAAACATAATAAGAGTCCAACGCTTCCATCGGTTCACTTTTTGTTATTTTTCCTTTTTTATTTTTGAGTTTATTCTGGGTGGAGACATGTTCTCTGTCGGGGGTAAGCATTTCAGAACTGTGACCACAGTTACTGAGTTTCTGCTTTTAAAGTCTCCTCGTGCCCGGTACACCTCAGAAGATAGATAGGATTTAGTAGTGTTAGGCATGAATCCGGGTGTATCTCATGTGTTTTTATGTTTGGGCTCAGCAACCATGCTCACTTTGTTTTAATAGGAATAAAAGAGGGATGCGTAAGTTAGGTGAGTTAAGCATTTTAAGGCACTTTTGTGTTTATTTGGTCCATGATCCTAACTTTTAGAGTGTTAGCAGTGTTTTGTGAGAAGTTTCTTTGTGGACTTTAGTGTAGACTACTGCCCAGTATCGCCTTTAGATATTTGTGATTGCTTGGGTTAAGTAATCTTCTGTGTTTGGGTTGGTTCTACTGTTGTTGAAAGCTTTAAAAGCTTTGTTTGAGAGTATTTTTGCTGCTATTTGTTACTTTTGTAGCTGTGTGCTATTGGACCTGTTGTGTTGGTTGAACTTCTGTGTAGGAAGTAGTTACTACTTAAGGTTAAATAGTGTTGAGTTAGTAATGGCTTCTTTAGAAAACTTCCTAAAGGAACCTTCAGAAGAGTTACTTGAGGTTTTTACAAAGGATCAACTTTTGCAGTTGTCTTCTCATTATGATATTCCCATCACGAGTAGTGAGAAGCGACTGAAGGATAGTGTGAAGAAAGTCATTAGAAGTGTTTTGATTGACAATGGGGTCTTAAAAGTTAAGCAGGTTTCCCCACAATCCATGACTGCTCCTTTGTCTGAAGCTGCAATTGAGCTTAAGTTCAGAGAGCTAGCTTTCCAGGAGAAACAGCTAGAGGGTAATATAAAAATAAGAGAGAAAGAGATGCTACTTGCACATGAACTGTCTCTTAAAGAGTTGAAATTAAAAGCTGCTGCTTTAACTCCAAGAAGTGATACCGCTCCATTTGATGTTGGTAGACACATTAAGTTAGTACCTCCTTTTTCTGAGAAAGATGTTGAGAGATATTTTTCTCATTTTGAATGGGTGGCAACCACGTCAAAGTGGCCTAGAACTATGTGGACTTTGCTTTTACAAAGTATTTTGGTGGGTAGAGCTCAGGAAGCTTATTCCGCTCTAAGCTTTGAGAAGAGTGCTAATTATGATGAGGTTAAAACGGCTATTTTGAAGGCATATGAGCTGGTACCTGAAGCTTACCACCAGTGTTTTCGAAGTTGTACAAAGTTTGCTCATGACACTTATGTTGAGTTTGCAAAACAGAAAGAGCATCTGTTTGATCGTTGGTGTACATCTCAGAAGGTGGAAACTAAGGAACATATTTGACAACTCATTTTGCTTGAAGAATTTAAAAACTGTCTGCCTGAGGTTGTTTCTCTTTATTTGAATGAGCTGAAGGCAGTGATTTTAAAACAAGCTGCAATCTTAGCAGATGAGTTTGTCTTGACCCATAAGGCAAAGTTTGTTGACAAACACTCTGAGGTTCAGGACTAGTGTGAGTATAACAGGTCTTGGTTTGTAAAGTCTGTGCCCTCTGGCTCATCACCTACCAATAAAATGACTAAGGATGGTTTGATTTCAGAAAGGGCTTGTTTTTATTGTAAGAGACCAGGTCATCTTATCACAGATTGTCCTGTTCTAAGTAAGAAACATAAATCCGCAAGGACTGTAGCATTTGTAAGCCCTGTGCAAAGTCTTCCTCTGGTATCTTCAGTTGCTAATGTTGCATGTAAGAATCGTGAGTTAGCTGCATCATCATCATTTTTGATGGACGGTTTTGTGTGTTTGTCTTCTGACCCTGAAAACAGGCAAGCTATCAAGATCTGGAGAGATACAGGAGCCTTTCAATCTGTGATTCTATATGATGTCCTGTCCTTCAATGAAAAGTCAGCTCAAGGGTTCAGAGTTATTGTTAAAGGTTTTGGTGGAGGATTTTTCTCTATGCCTTTACATAGCATTAATCTCCAATCAGATTTAGTCTCTGGGGATGTTGTTGTTGCACTTTGTTCCCAGATTCTCATAGATAGTGTGTTCTTTATTCTAGGGAATGATTTAGCTAGTGGGAAAGCTGTCTAGCTGTCCCTGAAGTAACCTCTACTGTCCTAAAATCAGACGGTCCAGATGAACTTGAATTGGCATTTCCAGAAACTTTTCCTGTTTGTGCATCTACTCATGCAATGTCAGCTAAGTGGCATGTTGAAGACAAATCTTCTAACAGTGAATCTGTGATACCGCTTTATGATACTTTCATGGTCCTAGGTGACATGAACTTGTCAGCGAGTGGAAAGATGTTTCCATCTCGTGAACAGTTAATACTTGAGCAAAAACAAGACTCCACTTTGTGAAAATATCTCGTGAGGATGACTGGAGTTGTGTGTTTCAAGAGGTGGTTCCAGAATTTTATCGATCTGACATATTGTATCTTGCCCATGATCATTGCCTGTCTGGCCACTTTGGGGTCAGGAAAACCTTGGATCATGTGTTAAGGCATTTTTTCTGGCCTGGGGTGAGGTCCGATGTGACTCAGTATTGCAGATCCTGTCATGTTTGTCAGGTTGTAGGCAAACCTAACCAGTCTATTCCTGCAGCTCCACTACATCCTATTCCTACCATCAGAGAGCCATTCGAACATGTTTTGATTGATTGTGTTGGGCCTCTTCCTCGTATTAAGTCAAGTAATCAATATCTTCTCACAATTATGTGTGCCACCACAAGGTTTCCTGAAGCTATTCCTTTGCGCAAGATTACTGCCCCTGCCATTTCCAAAGCCCTTATTAAGTTTTTCACAGTGTTTGGACTACCAAGAGTTGTTCAGTCTGATCAAGGGTCTAATTTTATGTCTCGCCTTTTCTCTCAGCTTTTAAAGCAGTTTTCTATTCAGCATAATGTCTCATCCGCGTATCATCCAGAGTCTTAAGGTGCAAATGAGAGATTCCATCAAACTCTTAAGACTATGTTGAAGACCTACTGCAAAGAGTTTGAGAGAGACTGGGATGATGGCGTTCCATTACTTTTAACTTCCATAACTCTTTGCCGTTAGAGAGGTGGTTCAGGAGTCCCTTGGTTTCAGTCCGGCTGAACTTGTGTTTTGCCACACTGTGAGGGGGCCCTTGAAATTGGTAAAGGAGAAGTGGTTAGATGTTGAGCATTCTACTCCTACTAACCTCTTGGACTATGTAGAGCCAGTGAATTGGCCAAAGAAAATTTGAAAGATGAAGGAGAAGATGAAGACTTGGTATGATCGAAAGGTTAAACATCGTGTGTTTTGTTCAGGAGACCAAGTATTGGTGCTCTTACCAATACTTGGTTCTGCGTTGCAGGCTCAATATAGTGGTCTGTATACTATTGATCGGAAAGTTGGGGGGTGTAACTTCTTGGTTAAAACACCAAATCGTAAAAAGGAAAACCAGAATGTGCCATGTGACTTTTACTCAAGCCTTACTTTGACTGTAACCAAACTGCGTCTACCGAGGTCAATACCTTGGCTGCATTGAATGCTCCAACTACTGAGACCGTAGAAGGGGTTGCTGTCTCTGAGATTGCTCTGAGAAGAATTCCAAATTCTGAGGTTCTGGCTGATTTAGACTTTCATTTGTTGTATTTAAATCCTTCTGAGCGCTCTGATGTAATTAAGTTAATTTATCAATATTCTGCCTTGTTTTCTGATGTTCCCTCTTGTACCAGTGTTCTAGAGCATGACATTGACGTAGGTCAAGTTAACCCTATTAAGCAACATCCATATAGGGTAAATCCTGTTAAACGCCCAAAGAGGTAGAGTATATGTTAGAACATAACATAGCTGAACTGACTTGTAGTGCTTGGAGTTCACCATGTTTATTAGTTGAGAAGCATGATGGATTGTTTCGGTTTTGTACCAATTTTCGTAAGGTAAATGCCATCACAAAACCCGACTCCTATCCTCTTCCACAGTTAGATGATTGCATTGACCAAGTTGTTTCTGCAGGCTAATAAGGTAGTTAGAAGGAGTTGTAGGATGTGGGGCTTACCTTGATGATTTGGTCATTTATAGTTCTACCTGGTCTCAACACTTGGCCCAGCTTGGAGATGTGTTCAAGAGGTTAAAGGCTGAAAACTTGACCCTGAACCTCTCCAAGTGTGAGTTTGGGCAGGCCACAGTCACCTATTTGGGTAAAGTTTTTGGCCATGGACATGTGTCTCCAGTAGGAGCAAAAGTGGAGGCCATTGTGAATTTTCCTGTACCATCATCTCGGCAGGAACTGAAACGTTTCTTGGGTATGGCAGGATACTATAGGAGTTTTTGCAGAAATTTTTCCACTGTTGCTACACCTTTGACTAACCTGCTTAGCCCTAAGGTTCCTTTTGTTTGGACCGAGTTATGTCAGGTTGCTTTTGACAATCTGAAGGCATTGTTGAGCAGTTCCCCTGTTCTTGCTGCCCCGATTTTAACAGACCTTTCAAGTTAGCTGTGGACGCTAGTGATTTTGGGGTGATTTTCAAAAACAGACTCCATTGTATTAAGTGCTGGTTAGAATTTCTCATGCTGTGCAGGAACACTAGGGGATTATGATCAGTGTACACAACAAGTGAAACGCTGGATGAAACATACACATCGAAATGATTCAGAGCAAGAATAAGGGCCAAAGGTTCCTTTTCAATTGTAGAATAATGCTTCTGATCGATATAAAATTTCTTTGAAAAATAGCACACAGGATGCTCAACTCCCACTGAATCATCTTGGAAGAGAATAGCACCCACCCCATTATTTCTACTACATTTTCTCTATCTCTTCATTAAACAGCCAGGGCAGATTTTCCCAAAAGCTTCATAAGCCTAAGAAGTTTGTAAAAACGATCGTACGACTGATCTTAATATTACGGTCTGTTTCCCAAAAGCATCGTAACTTAAGTAGCACTTGAAAATCATTGTAGATCTATGAGTAATCGTAAAGCCCTAAGTGCATCTTAAGAAGACAGATTTATGCAGTCACCTGCAGGACAATCAGCAGATTTCACCTTTAACTTGATTCAAGTGCAATGTGATTATAATATAAGGATTTGATTGTGCTTTATTGTACACTTTATAACTCATTGGCTTTGTTTTTTTTTCTAAATTTATAAATTACTTAATTAAAAAAGGCAGGAAAATTTGAAATACAAAAGAATAAAATAAGTAATGTAGGAAATGCTTCAAAGACTGGGGTGGGGGGATATGTCAATGACTTGCTGAAGTGCACGAAAACCAGCTATGTATTGGATCAGCAAATAACGTTTCACTCTCTCTCTCTCTCTCTCTCTCTCCCTCTCTCTCTTTCTCTATACTGTATATAAATAAATAAATGTAAATAAATGTATGCCTTTAGCAGACACTTTTATGCTAAGCGATTTACAGTGCATTCAGGCTAACATTTTTTACTTAACATAATATATAAGTATACAAAGTATATTATATATTATTATGTAAAGTATAATATTGTAAACTATAATATAATATAATATAATATTGTATTTTAGTTAATATATCCAAGATGTCTGTCTGGAACGCAGGATTAGGTTAACATTAATAAACGATTGTGTACTACAATTAAGAGCCATTCTAAGGTGACATTTCAGCACTTGACAAAAGGATAGCTACTCCTAAGTAGCACTTGAAGCACAGCTACATGCGATTGCATGCAATGTTGGGAAACGCACGTGAAACAATAACGAACGATCGTAAAATTACTCGTAGAAAATGCTCTTAAGGTCTAAGATCAATTGTTATTGAGAAACGCAGCCCAGATTAACGAATGGCTTGACAGAAACCGTACCGAGGCAGAGACTAAAGAGCTTTCTTTTGTGTAGGCATACATTTTGCAACCTACCAGTGAAACATTTAGTTTATCTCGTAAATATTAATTTACTTCGCACCTGCACTCACAACTTCCTACTAACCAGCCTAGGCTGGGTTTCTTGATAACGATTGATCTCAGCGCTTAAGAACGTTTTTTTTTACGAGTAATTTTACGATAGTTCGTTATTGTTTCAAGTGCTACTTGGGAGTCGCTATCCGTTTGTGCTGAAATCTAACCTATGGAAGTATTTTCCGGACTATTTTCAAATGGAATTGCAAATTGTATTTTCATTTGCATTTTCAAAATGTGGACGCATCATTTGTGACATAATCTAAATGCAATTGCAAATCTTGCATTAGCCTACCGTTTGCATTTTTGCTTTTCCGAAGGCACAGTGAGTGCAAAATTTCAAATGAAAAGGCAAAGTTCATTTGCAAATGCATTTCTCATGTCTTACGAGCTATGAGCCTGTCATATTTAAAAAGCAATATTAATTACCACATTTGCTTTTTTCACTCTCTCTGCACAGCGCATGTAAACTGCCAAAACTCAAATGGAATCACAATTCCTTTTGCATTTGAATTTCCGACGTCTACACTGAAACCTGTCAATCAAGTGACGGGGTGGGGCCATTTTATTGGGCGTGTTTGCATTGGGATGTGACGTCACTCACAATCGACGGTATTGAACAATTATTAATAGTTGAATGTTTTGAAAATTGGTTTTGGACAGGTTAAATGAGTTTGTGGCCTTGACGAACAGAATTAATATTGCTTTTTAAATATGACATGAGACATATGCTTTTTTAAATAAGACATGAGAAATGCATTTGCAAAGGGACTTTGCTTTTTAATTTGAAATTTGGCACTCACTGTGCCTTCGCAAAAGCGAAAATGCAAACGGTAATGCAAGATTTGCAATTGTATTTGGATTATGTCCCAATTTATGCGTCCACATTTTGAAAACGCAAATGAAAATACAATTTGCAATTCCATTTGAAGATTGTCCAGAAAATACTTCCATACTAACCTTATAGAATGGCTCTTAATTGTAGTACACGAAACAATTCACTGACCAATTATTATAGACAGCCACAAGATTTCATTCCTGAATTAATTAATGAAGCATGTTGAACGAAAATATTGAATAAAAGGCTCCTTTATTAACACAATGACATACCGTCACCTAGTGATGATATTTCATAATTCAAGTTTCATTTTCATTTCATTTCAAATAATTTCATTTTGTTTATATTTCTATATTAAAAATGTTGCATAAAACATTAATCTTATGTCATTATACATTTGTAATTGCTATGTAAATGCATGTACAGCCGTCTGATCAGCATTAAACTGTAAAAACATATATAAAAGCATCTTCAGACACAGGTTCTATATTTATGAATACTGATTTAATTGGTAACAGCCTATTGTCATATTATTGTCATGTTTTTGATTTAAGAATTTAACATTAAAGATGGTAAAAAAAGGTAAAACAACAACAACTGAAAAGCAAGTGCCCTTTATGGGAAAGTTAATTTCTGACACTGATCTATGGTTTATTGTTCGGAGTGTTATTGTCACGGAAAAGAAGACTGGATGCAAATGCAAGTTAATATCTCCTTTAATAGAGCTTTCCGCTGATTAAGTCAGATGTTCAAGAAATGACAAGACAAATAAGCAGTAGGAGAGATGGCAACACAGGGACCTTGATGGGCGATGGTACACCAGGACTCCAACCAACGATCTGAGAAACATGAGACGAAAGACAAGGCGTTAATATAAGCAAGATGTAATAAGCCGCAGCTGCCGCTGATCAGTAATAAGCGACGACGCCCACACAGAACAATCAGGTGATACCCCCCGCAACCTACACACAGACAACAAGATGACACCATATATCTAAGAACCGTGACAGTACCCCTCCTCCTAGGAGCGCCTCTCGGCGTTACCACCACCCCTTACCTGTTGATTGTAATCATCGATTACTGGAGTGATCCAGAATGTCCCGGGCAGGTACCCAACTTCTCTCCTCCGGACCGTAACCTTCCCAGTCCACCAAGTACTGGAATCCACGTCCCCTCCGCCTCGAGTCCAGAATACGGTTAACCGAATAGGTTGGTTCCCCGTCTACGAGTCGTGGCGGTGGAGGAACCGGGGCAGGCGGATTAAGCGGTGAATGAAAAACTGGTTTAATTTTGGAAACATGAAAGGCGGGATGAATCCTCCTGTACGCTGGAGGCAATTTGAGGCGGATTGCCACCGGACTAATGATTTTGGTGACAGTAAATGGGCCAATGAATTTGGGAGCAAGTTTATTAGCAATGGACCGGAGGGGAATATTCTTGGTAAAAAGCCACACTTTTTGACCAACGACGCATACGGGTGGCTTTGACCGGTGGCGATCGGTCTTAGCCTTGGTGCGCGCCCTCACCTGCAACAGAGTCTCACAGGCTCTGATCCAGGTGCGGCGGCACCTCTGGACAAAGGGCAGAGGGGACCGCAACTTCTGATTCCAGACTGGGAAAAACAGGTGGCTGGTAACCTAAGCTAGATTCAAATGGGGAGAGGCCCATAGAAGACACTGGTAACGAGTTATGTGCGTACTCAATCATAGAGAGTTGTTGACTCCAGGAGGAAGGATTCTTGGACGCCAAACATCGCAACATATGCTCTAAATCCTGGTTGGCTCTCTCGGTCTGACCATTGGTCTGGGGATGGAACCCAGAGGAAAGACTAACCGTTGCCCCCAGCAACTTACAAAACTCCTGCCAAAATTTGAACACAATCTGGGACCCCCTGTCAGAAACCACATCCACCGGGAGGCCATGTATCCGGAAGATGTGGTCAATGACAGCGACCACTGTCTCCTTGGCAGAAGGTAATTTGGCCAAGGGTATGAAATGGGTCGCCTTCGAGAACCGGTCCACAACGGTCAAAACAACCGTATACCCTTGGGAGGGTGGGAGGGTGGTGACAAAATCTAGTGCGATGTGGCACCAGGGTCTCGAAGGGACAGACAGCGGTTGGAGTAACCCATCTGGAGGACGGTTGGAAGTCTTACCAGTGGCGCAAACCGAGCAAGCCAAAACAAAATCGCGGATGTCACGAGCCATACCTGGCCACCAGAATCGTTGCTTGACCAAACATCTGGTTCGATTAACCCCTGGATGGCAAGCAATGTTAGAGCAATGACCCCACTTAATGACGCAGGACCTTAACTCATCCGGCACAAATAAACGGTTCGGTGGGCATGCGGGCGGAGGCGTTACCCCTTCTAAGGCCGCCAGGACCTTCGATTCGACCTCCCATGTCAGAGTGGAGACCACTAATGTCTCAGAAAGAATACACTCGGGAGAGGACGGGTGTTCGGACGGACCAAAAATACGAGAAGAAGCATCGGGCTTGATGTTTTTGGAGCCCGGGCGGTACGATAGAGTAAAATCAAAATGACGAAAAAAAGTGCCCACCGAGCCTGCCTGGAATTGAGCCTTTTAGCTGATCGTATATACTCTAAATTCTTGTGATCAGTCCAAACGATAAAGGGAACCCCCGAACCCTCTAACCAGTGACGCCACTCCTCTAACGCTAATTTGACCTCCAACAACTCTCTGTTACCAATATCATAATTACCTTCCGCGGGAGATAAACGGTGAGAATAAAACGCGCAAGGGTGCATCTTGTTATCTGAGGGAGACCGCTGGGAAAGAACTGCTCCTACCCCCACCTCTGACGCATCGACCTCCACCACGAACTGACGTGATGGATCAGGGGAAATCAGAATGGGAGCCGAAACGAAGTGACTCTTTAGTTTAGCAAATGCAGCCTCGGCTGCATCTGACCACCTGAAGGCCATTCTGGGGGAGGTCAAGGCAGTCAGAGGCGCGGCTAGTTGGCTGAAGTTGCGAACAAAACGCCGGTAGAAATTGGCGAACCCCAGAAACCGCTGTAGGGCCTTACGGGAATCTGGACTTGGCCAATCCACCACAGCCTTAACCTTGTCAGGATCCATGCAAATTCCCTCAGACGAGACGATGTACCCTAGGAAGGAAACAGATTGTGCATGAAATTCGCATTTCTCCGCCTTGACAAAAAGACCATTCTCTAACAGCCGCTGAAGCACTCGTCTGACGTGTTGACCATGTTCCTGGAGAGACGAAGAAAATATCAATATGTCATCCAGGTAGACATATATGAACTGATCAACCATGTCTCTCAACACATCATTGACGAGTGCCTGGAAGACCGCAGGCGAGTTGGAAAGCCTGAAGGGCATAACCAAGTATTCAAAGTGCCCTCTGGGGGTGTTAAAAGCGGTCTTCCACTCATCTCCCTCCCTGATGCGGACCAAATGATAAGCATTACGCAAGTCCAATTTAGTGAAGATGGATGCTCGTTGCAACCTCTCGAAGGCCGAAGACATCAACGGCAAAGGATAGGTATTCTTAACCGTGATGTTGTTCAGCCCCCGGTAATCAATACAAGGTCGCAAGGAACCGTCCTTCTTCCCCACAAAAAAGAACCCCGCCCCCGCTGGAGAAGAGGAAGGGCGAATGATCTTGGCTGCCAGAGAATCAGAAATGTATTTCTCCATGGCCTCCCTCTCGGGAACAGACAAAGAGTATAATTTGCCCTTAGGCGGAGACTTACCCGGCACTAGGTCTATAGCACAATCGTAGGGACGATGTGGAGGGAGAGAAGCAGCCCGGGACTTACTGAACACCTCCTTCAGGTCGAGGTACTCCTTGGGCACGTTAGACAGATCCACAGTCTCATCCTGCAAAACAGAAACAGACACCGTGGAACAAGCAGACAAAAGACAAGACTTATGACAACGGGTGCTCCACTCAGTGACAGTTCCCAGAATCCAGTTAATGCGGGGATTGTGCTTCCTGAGCCAGGGGTGGCCCAGGACGATGGGAGCGTGAGGTGAGTCCATGAGAAGAAACTGAGTCTCTTCGGAGTGATTACCAGAGGTGGTGAGTGTGATGAAATCCGTGATGTGTGAGAGAGTAGGTAGTGACTGTCCATTGAGTGCGCTGACGGAGATGGGGTGCTCGAGGGAGGAAGTGGAGATGCCATGTTGCTGAGCGAAGTTGTAATCCATGAAATTGCCCTCGGCCCCGGAATCCAGAAGTGCACTGCAGGTGACGTCGTTGGTGGCCCATCTCAGTCTTACCGGCAGAGATCCCGCCCGATAGTAGCCTCGAGTTTACTATCGGGCCTGGTCTTTTACCGGGCAGTTTCTAACGAGATGACCAGACGTTCCACAGTAGAGGCAAAGGCCAAGAGACCTCCGCCGTTCCCTCTCCTCCCGGGAAAGCCATGCTCTCCCCACCTGCATGGGCTCGGGATCGGATGCTGGGCTGACCGCATCCACCGGACTGGCTTGAAGACCGCTGCATCGTTCTCCAGACTCCTCCATAGCCTCCACTCGTCGAAGGCGTGAATCCACACGTAATGCCAGCTCTACCAGGCCATTAAAAGTCTCAGCCAGCCCATGCAGGAAAACGTCCCACTGCGCCTCCTCGTTCCAACGACACTCCGCAACAAAAGTTATGACTACATGTTCACATTAATTGATAGCGGTCTGCCCTTCGCTACAATAGGCTATATTCTCCCCGTGCTGCAGTTGTGCAGCTTTGCCAGACAGATTTTTAGAGGTGGATACTATAATAAAACAGGCGTGTGCCAAAGGACCAAAAGGCTCTGCCTCTCTATGGTTTGTGTCAAGCTATTCTTTAATCTGGCTGTTTGATGAAGAGAAAGAGATAAAATTTAGTAGAAATAAACACGTTAAGTAGAAGTGTAGGACTCTTATTATGTTTTTAGTACTATTATAATGTTGTAATGTTCGGTTGACCAATCAGCGGAGAGGAGTGTTTCATTCCCGCCCACGTGTAGAGATCGAATATTCAATTTTTTATATTTGTTTTCTGTCCCTGAATGTAGAAACGAAAAAATTAAGCCAAAGTCTTGATTTTTCGTTTTGTTTGGACAAATGAAAAAGAAAACATTTTCAGATTTCAATATTTAATTACACGAATTATACGAAGGTACACGAACCATACCTAATAATGTTGTGGGAATCAGTCCAAAAACTCAGCCTGTGTGAACAAAAGGTAGGACTAATCCTGGAAAGGTTGTTTTGAAGTAATGACGTAGTTGACTCTTTGAGCGTGTGATTTAAATGCAGAGATCAATGCGCACAAATAAACAAACTGGACTGAAGCAGAGAAGAGGGAGCTCCTCATTATCTATGCTGAAACTGCGTTCAACAATTTAATGGAATGGTATGTGATGTTACAGTGTATGATCCAATAAAAAAATGCAGGTGCTTGGTTCTCAAGAGAGAAATCGCAGATCATTAGAAAAAAATTCCACCAAGTGCACAACTACAATGGAAAGAGTGGTCCCGGGCTACTGGTTTTGACTCATACATCACATGTCACATCCCAATGTCACATATCTTCATGGGATCTTTACGGGATATGTGTGAACATTCGCACAAATTCCAAAAAAATCACTTGAACCAAATGAACCAAAATCAGTTCCTGGGACAAATCACGGGACACATTACTTTTTTTCCAGAATCTCTGTGTGAAAGAGGCTATAGACTCTATTGTGGTCATTGCAGCATGGTTGGCCATGCTCACAGCAGCGGTCCACCATTTTGGGATAGAGTGATGATGGGCAAATGTGGAACATTCTGCATTTTCTGGCACCTTTGGTGGGATTCTGTTTCACAAAACTGCAGCGTTTCAGTGCACTCTGGAATGATCAAAGTCTTGATTTCAGCACTCTTTCCTGCAAACATGGTCTCAGTAGCTGAAAGCCAAGGATTTCAAGGAAAAATGCAACGATTTGTTCTCCACTGTATACATCTGTATTTTACACTGTATTTATGGCACATTTGAACCATGTGCAAAAACCAAACAAGGTTGATCTCACTGGTCTCCTCTTACAGACATGGAACACAGGCAGAACTTCTGTAATGTGATTTGTGTAATGTGTTTGCAGAGCAAATCAGTAGTGAGTTTTGCACTTGTGAACCAGTTATCAGTTGTAACTATTACTCCAGAGTTCTGAATTGGCTCTACCAATCTCTTTACTTCACTCTCTGCCAATCCTAACCGCTGATCGCCTTCACAGCCAGTGTATGGAAGACCATTAAAAAGTGCATGCCATTGCAACATCACACATTAGAAAAGTTTTTTGGGTATGTATTGTCACATACGGTCCAGCAATATAATTTATCCTCTAATTTTCAATGAAGGCATTCCAGAGTGACCTAAATGGAGAAAATTTGTCATTAATTTTTCTCGACTGACATGTGCCAAGGTCATCAGACCTCATAAATGATCATCATCGGCAGTCCGTCGTGTATCGACGATGACTGTCTGGATTGGAGGCTATTGTAGGCAAGCTCTCATGTGGGCTAGAAGGCCTGCTCTCGATCTACAGCAGCGATGGCATTTGCTACAGACAAAGTCTTTTGCTGCAGTGGAATAATGCCGCCTCTCATGAGCTTTCTCATTTTCTTTCTGACGCTTTTTCTCAACAGCTGCGACTGCTGTTTTCAATCTGTGCTGCCATTTCTCACGCTGCAGGGCCTGTTCCTCCCAGCTTTCCGGGGAGATCCCGGTGTTCCTCTTATGCCTTTTCAGGGCATCTTTGAAACGCAGTTTTTGACCACCACGGCTTCTTTTGCCCTCTTTTAGCTCTGCGTAAAAAACTGCTTTGGGCAGTCGGCTGTCACTCATCCGGCGCACATGTCCAGCCCATCGCAGTTGTGATGATGTCAATGTCAATGTCAATGTCACCTTTATTTATATAGCGCTTTAAACAAAATACATTGCGTCAAAGCAACTGAACAACATTCATTAGGAAAACAGTGTCAATAATGCAAAAATGAGAGTTAAAGGCAGTTCATCATTGGATTCAGTTATGTCATCTCTGTTCAGTTAAATAGTGTCTGTGCATTTATTTGCAATCAAGTCAACGATATCGCTGTAGATGAAGTGTCCCCAACTGAGCAAGCCAGAGGTGACTCCATCGGTGACAGAATGGAGAAAAAAACCTTGGGAGAAACCAGGCTCAGTTGGGGGGCCAGTTCTCCTCTGACCAGACGAAACCAGGAGTTCAATTCCAGGCTGCAGCAAAGTCAGATTGTGCAGAAGAATCATCTGTTTCCTGTGGTCTTGTCCTGGTGCTCCTCTGAGACAAGGTCTTTACAGGGGATCTGTATCTGGGGCTCTAGTTGTCCTGGTCTCCGCTGTCTTTCAGGGATGTAGAGGTCCTTTCTAGGTGCTGATCCACCATCTGGTCTGGATACTGTCCTCTGATTTGGACACAGACTGGATCTGGTGGCCACGGTGACCTCGGAACAAGAGAGAAACAGACAAATATTAGCGTAGATGCCATTCTTCTAATGATGTAGCAAGTACATAGGTTGTTATGGGAAGTGTTTCCGGTTCCGGTTTACCTAATTAATGCAGCCTAAAAATCCTTTAACGGATTTGGATAATAAAAGCATATTAGTATGTTATGTGTATGCCAGGTTAAAGAGATGGGTCTTTAATCTAGATTTAAACTGCAAGAGTGTGTCTGCCTCCCGAACAATGTTAGGTAGGTTATTCCAGAGTTTGGGCGCCAAATAGGAAAAGGATCTGCCGCCTGCAGTTGATTTTGATATTCTAGGTATTATCAAATTGCCTGAGTTTTGAGAACGTAGCGGACGTAGAGGATTATAATGTAAAAGGAGCTCATTCAAATACTGAGGTGCTAAACCATTCAGGGCTTTATAAGTAATAAGCAATATTTTAAAATCTATGCGATGCTTCATAGGGAGCCAGTGCAGTGTTGACAGGACCGGGCTAATATGGTCATACTTCCTGGTTCTAGTAAGAACTCTTGCTGCTGCATTTTGGACTAGCTGTAGTTTGTTTACTAAGCGTGCAGAACAACCACCCAATAAAGCATTACAATAATCTAACCTTGAGGTCATAAATGCATGGATTAACATTTCTGCATTTGACATTGAGAGCATAGGCCATAATTTAGATATATTTTTGAGATGGAAAAATGCAGTTTTACAAATGCTAGAAACGTGGCTTTCTAAGGAAAGATTGCGATCAAGTAGCACACCTAGGTTCCTAACTGATGATGAAGAATTGACAGAGCAACCATCAAGTCTTAGACAGTGTTCCAGGTTATTACAAGCAGAGTTTTTAGGTCCTATAATTAACACCTCTGTTTTTTCAGAATTTAGCAGTAAGAAATTACTCGTCATCCAGTTTTTTATATCGACTATGCAATCCATTAGTTTTTCAAATTGGTGTGTTTCACTGGGCTGCGAAGAAATATAGAGCTGAGTATCATCAGCATAACAGTGAAAGCTAACACCATGTTTCCTGATGATATCTCCCAAGGGTAACATATAAAGCGTGAAGAGTAGCGGCCCTAGTACTGAGCCTTGAGATACTCCATACTGCACTTGTGATCGATAGGATACATCTTCATTCACTGCTACGAACTGATGGCGGTCATATAAGTACGATTTAAACCATGCTAATGCACTTCCACTGATGCCAACAAAGTATTCAAGTCTATGCAAAAGAATGTTGTGGTCAATTGTGTCAAACGCAGCACTAAGATCCAATAAAACTAATAGAGAGATACACCCACGATCAGATGATAAGAGCAGATCATTTGTAACTCTAAGAAGAGCAGTCTCAGTACTATGATACGGTCTAAATCCTGACTGGAAATCCTCACATATACCATTTTTCTCTAAGAAGGAATATAATTGTGTGGATACCACCTTTTCTAGTATCTTGGACAGAAAAGGGAGATTCGAGATTGGTCTATAATTAACTAGTTCTTTGGGGTCAAGTTGTGGTTTTTTGATGAGAGGCTTAATAACAGCCAGTTTGAAGGTTTTGGGGACATGTCCTAATGACAATGAGGAATTAATAATAGTCAGAAGAGGATCTATGACTTCTGGAAGCACCTCTTTCAGGAGCTTAGATGGTATAGGGTCTAATATACATGTTGTTGGTTTAGATGCTTTAACAAGTTTATACAATTCTTCCTCTCCTATAGTAGAGAATGAGTGGAACTGTTCCTCAGGGGATCTCTAGTGCACTGTCTGATGTGATACTGTAGCTGACGGCTGAATGGTTGCAATTTTATCTCTAATAGTATTGATTTTAGAAGTAAAGTAGTTCATAAAGTCATTACTGCTGTGGTGTTGGGAAATGTCAACACTTGTTGAGGCTTTATTTTTCGTTAATTTAGCCACTGTATTGAATAAATACCTGGGGTTATGTTTGTTTTCTTCTAAAAGAGAAGAAAAGTAATCGGATCTAGCAGTTTTTAATGCTTTTCTGTAGGATATGTTACTTTCCCGCCAAGCAATACGAAATACCTCTAGTTTTGTTTTCCTCCAGCTGCGCTCCATTTTTCGGGCTGCTCTCTTTAGGGTGCGAGTATGCTCATTATACCATGGTGTCAAACTGTTTTCCTTAACCTTCCTTAAGCGTAAAGGAGCAACTTTATTTAAAGTGCTAGAAAAGAGAGAGTCCATAGTTTCTGTTACATCATCAAGTTGTTCTGAGGTTTTGGATATGCTAAGGAATTTGGATACATCAGGAAGATAACTTAAAAAGCAGTCTTTTGTGTTAGAAGTGATGGTTCTTCCATACTTGTAACAAGAAGTAGAATTTACAATTTTGGCTATATGAATTTTGCAAAGAACTAAATAATGATCTGAGATATCATCACTTGGCTGAATAATTTCAACATCATCAACATCAATTCCATGTGACAGTATTAAATCTAGAGTATGATTTCGACAATGAGTAGGTCCTGAAACTTGTTGTCTAACACCAATAGAGTTCAGAATGTCTATAAATGCTGATCCCAATGCATCGTTTTCATTATCAACATGGATATTAAAATCACCAACTATTAAAACTTTATCTGCAGCCAGAACTAACTCGGATGTAAAATCACCAAACTCTTTAATAAAGTCTGTATGGTGCCCTGGTGGCCTGTATACAGTAGCCAGTACAAACATAACAGGGGATTTATCATTAACATTTGTTTCTTTGGATAATGTTATATGAAGTACCATTACTTCAAATGAGTTATACTTGAAGCCTGCCCTCTGAGAAATCCTGAAAACGTTGTTATAAATTGAAGCAACACCTCCACCTTTGCCTTTTAGACGTGGCTCATGTTTATAACAGTAATCTTGGGGGGTGGACTCATTTAAAATAATGTAATCATCAGGTTTTAGCCAGGTTTCTGTCAAACAGAGTACATCTATATTATGATCAGTGATCATATTATTTACAAAAAGTGTTTTCGTAGAAAGGGATCTGATATTCAATAAGCCAAGCTTTATCATTTGTTTATCCATATTGCTTCTGTTTTTTATTTGTTGAACCTCAATTAAATTGTTAATCTTAACTTGGTTTGGACGTTTTTTGTATTTTCTAGTTCGGGGAACAGACACAGTCTCTATAGTGTGATATCTAGGTGAAAAAGTCTCTATGTGCTGAGAATTAACTGACCTCTGTGACGGGAGGCAGCTAGCAGACGGTCGGTTTAGCCAGTCTGTCTGCTTCCTGACCTGGGCCCCAGTTAGTCAAGTATAAACACTAAGACTATTTGCCATATTTCTAGAGAGAAGAGTGGCGCCACCCCAGGAGGGATGAAGACCATCTCTTTTAAACAGGTCAGGTCTGCCCCAAAAGCTCGTCCAATTGTCTATGAAACCTATGTTATTCTGTGGGCACCACTTAGACATCCAGCCATTGAGTGATGACAATCTGCTATGCATCTCATCACCACGGTAAGCAGGGAGGGGACCAGAGCATATTACAGTGTCTGACATCGTGCTTGCAAGTTCACACACCTCTTTAATGTTATTTTTAGTGATCTCCGACTGGCGAAGTCGAACATCATTAGCGCCGGCATGAATAACAATCTTACTGTATTTACGTTTAGCATTAGCCAGCACTTTTAAATTTGCCAAGATGTCAGGCGCTCTGGCTCCCGGTAAACATTTGACTATGGTGGCTGGTGTCTCTATATTCACGTTCCGTACAATAGAATCACCAATAACTAGAGCACTTTCATCAGGTTTCTCAGTGGGTGCATCACTGAGTGGGGAGAACCTGTTTAATGTTTTGATCGGAACAGAAGAGCGGTGTTTTGACCCACGACTACACTGCCTCACCGTCACCCAGTTGCCCTGCTGCTGGGGCTCTGTTTCCAGAACCGAACAATGTACAGGAATCCCTGAGCTAGACGCATCCAAAGCCGTATCTAGAGCCCTAACATTCTTACTGTCCTCAATTAAAGTTTGGATGCGTGTCTCTAATTCTGAAATCTTCTCTGTCAGCCTAACTATTTCCCTGCATTTATCACATGTGAATCCCTCATCAGCGACAGAGATAGATAAACTGTACATGTGGCAAGAGGTGCAAGAAACAATGATAGGAGAAGCCATTACTCACCGTGCTTGATGAAACTTCTATACTGAGGTTGTTTGATGAACTTGTGAAAAACTGGAGCGAGGGAGAGGAGAAAAGAAAACAGCGATAGGTTTGAATGAAAACGCTAATGACAAGCTAACGAGTGCTAACGCTTTGCAGGTGTACTGCACTCACGTAAATAAAATGGTGTGAATTAAGTTATATTTTACCACTTTAAAAAACAGAGAGTGATAGTAAGATAGAGATTCTAGAGAAAAAAATAAAATAAAAACAGCTACACGGTGATGTAATAAGGGCTTCAACACTGACAGAGCCAGCTCGTTGGATTACCTCTACATCTGGGATTCGATCCTGCCATCTAATGTGTAAGATGGCACGTAGATGACGTATTTGAACTCGTGTAAGTATTTTGATATGCCTGCTGTAGAGCGTTAAACACTCGGTGGCATAGAGCAGGCAAGGAAGTACAGCAGCATTGTAGACTTTCACTTTTGTTCTGCACGAAATGTCGTGACAGCTCCAGAGGCGTTTCTCGAGAGAGCCAAAAGCCTTGGTAGCAGACTGAATTCTCCTCTCGACTTCTAGATCTGAGGAGTTTGTGTAGGTCACTGTACTGCCCAGATATGTGAAGGCCTTGACAGATTTCAGGGGCACTCCATGCACCGTCACTGGCTGTGGCTCGCTCATATTGTTGGAGTACACTGGTGGTGGTTGATACAAAAGTTCGGTCTTAGAGATGTTAATGTTCAGTCCAAACAAGTCTGCTGCCCACGAAAGCCGGTCTACTATATGTTGCATGTCTTCAATGTTGTTAGCCACGAGAGCAGCATCATCTGCATAGAGCAGCTCCCGGATGCATAGTTCTCTGGTCTTGGTGGTTGCTCTAAGTCGGGCTAAGTTGAAAAACTTGCCGTCTGTCCTAGTGCGAATAAAGATCCCCTTGTGCAGATCAAGGCCCATTGAATCTAACACAGCTGTGAGATATAGCGAGAAAAGCGTGGGTGCAAGCACGCATCCCTGTTTCACACCATGGTTAACTTCGAAGGCTTCACTGGGTTCCCCACCAATGAAGACTTGTCCTTTCATCCCTGTGTGAAACTGCTTGATGATGTTAACAAGCTTCTCGGGGCATCCATAGATCTGTAAGACTTTCCAAAGAGTTTCTCGATCGACCGTGTCGAATGCCTTTGAGAAATCTACGAACACCACAAAGAGAGACTGATGTTGCTCCATTGCTTTCTCCTGTAGCTGCCGTAGAGTAAAAATCATATCAGTGGTAGATCTCCCTGACCTAAAGCCGCATTGACTCTCTGGTAAGACTTGCTCGGCAATGCTTTTGAGCCGACTGAGTATGATTTTAGCCAGAACTTTGCCTGTAATGGCTAACAAGTAAATGCCTCTGTAGTTTCCACAGTCTGCTCGGTCTCCCTTTCTCTTGTAGATTGTGACAATCAGTGCATCCTTGAAGTCCTGAGGTACACACTCATGGACAAGGCAGCTGTTAAAAAGTTTCAGGAGCTCCTCTCTGAGTACTCTTCCTCCTTTCTTGAGCACCTCTGAGGGGATTCCATCTAGACCTGGTGCTCTATGGCTTGCTGTGGCCTTTAGGGCTTTCTCAAGCTCTTCCATAGTGATCTCATAGCAGAGGTCATCACGACTCTGGTGTCCTTTTAGCCATTTACAGGCATCTGGTTCAGCGGATCCTTGCTGGTTTAGCAGATTATAGAAATGCTCTTTCCATCTACTCTGAATCTCATATAGTTCAGTGTAGAGTTTTCCTCCATCTGCTGACTTGACAGGTACCACTGCATTGCTCCTTGGACCATAGATGGCCTTTAGCCCTGTAAACAATCCATGATAATCATGGTTGTCAGCCATGCTTTGCAGTTTTCCTGCCTGCCTACGCCACCAGTCGTTCTTTATTTGCCTCACCTCTCTCTGTACTTTGGCCTTGATCTCAGCAAAATCAGCCCTACTCCCATTAGAGTTTTCCTGCAGATGTCGCTTATGCAGGAGGTGTTTTCACCCAGCAGCTTCTGGATCTCCTCATCATGTTCCTGAAACCAGTAAGGAGTTCTACGCTGTGGGTGACCTAAGGTAATTTCTGCTGCAGAATAGACTGCCTTCTTCAGTGCCTGCCATTTTTCTTCAATGTCCTCTGATCCTACTGTTTTGACTTTTGCACTATTTACTGCAGATGACACAGTTTCAGCCAGTCTTCTGCAGTGCTCTTCATTTGCAAGCTTTCCAAGGTCAAGTTTTTTCGGGGTTGTGCCTTTAGTTTTTCTCCTTGGCACAGTTATCGTGTGCCTAATCTGACACCTCACAAGGTAATGGTCAGTAGAACACTCTGCCCCACGCATGACCTTGGTGCATATGATCTCATGAAGCCCGCTCCTACGGGTAACAATGTAGTCTAACAGATGGTAGTGTCCAGAGCGTGGGTGTTTCCATGTGAAGAAGTTCTTATCTGGCTGACTGAAGAAGGTGTTCGTGAGACAGAGCTCTTGTTGAGCACAGAAGTTAAGCAGGAGGTCTCCGTTGGTGTTCTTTTTACCTTTGCCAAACTTTCCAATGATTCCAGCATAGGTTTCACAGTCACTTCCCACCCTTGCATTAAAGTCACCCACAATTAACAGCTTGTGTTGTGGGGGGACTCTGCTTACAATCGTTGTCAGCTCCTGGTAGAATGCCTCCTTTTCCTCATCTGGGTAGGTCATGGTTGGGGCATACACATTGACAATGGTCAGATGTCTGTTGTTATCAATTGGTACACATATAACCATCATCCTCTCAGAGACGAATGTTGGCAGAGTTGTCAGCTTGATCTTGTTGTCGACAGCAAAAGCCACACCAGCGTCTCTCCTTCCCTCTGTCTTCCCAACCCAGAAGAAGGTGTAGTTTTCCTCTTGCACCTGACCCTGACCCTCAACCCTGGTCTCTTGAAGGGCAGCAATGTTCACTCTATATCGTTGTAGTTCTTTTGCAATCTGAGCTGTTCTCCGCTCAGGTCTGGAAACTCCGTCTAGCATAGTGCGGATATTCCATGATGCAACAATCAACTTTTTACTTTTCCTGTTTCGACCGCTGAGGTGAAGTCCCGCTGGTAGCGGTAAACCAGCCAGGATATATTCTGAGCACGCTTTTTTTACCCCACCTTTTCTAGGGGCTTCCCCTTCTGGGGTAGGCAGTGCTTTCCCTAAAAAGGGCTGCCCAGACACTCACAGTGCTGCCTCAGCCCACTGGCACTCAGGATTCAGCGATGCTGCGACCATCAGCTATGAGCCACCTGTGTGCAAGGTTTACGCTATCAGCTCCCAGCTACTTCAGCCTACTGATGTTGCGTTCCCCTCATCGCCACAGGGCTTCCACATACTCCTCCAGTCAAGACGCCTTGCACAGTGAAAAAGGCAGTTGGCGTCGTGCCCCCACCAGACTGCCTCTCTGGACCTCCACGCCGGTTACCACGTGGTGCACAGACGTGCAACAAACAAGGTTGGTGAGGAGGCTGCCCCGCAGTAGCATCTTACTTGCTGTTGACGCCATCCGTTGACCATAGTTGTGGTTCATCCGCATACCATCTTGTGTTTGCACCATTGACTCAAACTAGTGGGTTCCTCGCTGGTCACACCAACTGGCACCCTGCTGCCAGTGCCTTAGACACCCTAAACCCCTTAAGAGGGATCTGCTCGGTTTTATGGTGCCGACCATGTACCCGCCAGTTACAGAGTAGGTATTCACGGCTTCTTGTGCGCATTTTATAGGTGTTAGCTGGGTGTAGCTAACCCCACGCACAGCCTCCCCACTCTGCCCGGATGCAGTTTAACATCAGTGCCCAGGACCATAAATGATACGAACTGTTGAAACTGTCAGGACGCTGGTTTGATCATCAGCCCTTCTGTTGTGTTATGTCTTAAGTGGTTAATTCCACTCACTCTGCCTTCACAGCTGCACCTTATTCTAATTAGTGCTCCAGCTCTCCTCACACACACCTGTCTCTCAATTTCGCATTGATTTTCTTCAATACTTATGCTTCTCTCTTTCTGTGCTTCTCTGTCAGTGTGTCTTGGCTACTATCCGTTTCACTACTGCCGTTAAAACTCTTTTGCTCTAGTTGTGCCTAGTTTTCATGCCCTGTTTGTTTATTTAATCTTGTTATTTTCCTTTTGGTGTACCCAGTTCCCGTACGCAGTTCAGTTTTGGATTCCTTACCTGGTTGCTGATTGCCTTTGCTTTTGTTCAATAAATTTGGCGAACTGCGAATCTGCTTTTGGGTCCCTTTTTCTCCCAGCAACCCTAACAGTACACACTGACCAGGATGGATCCCGCAGATCAATCGCAGTTTCGCTCAGCTTTGGAAGCGCAGGGTGTGCTGTTTGGACAGCATCAGGGGAAGCTGGCGGCGGCTCATAATGCCATGGACATGTTAGCCAGTCAAGTCTCTGAGCTAACTGAAATCATTCGCCAGATGGAGACTGAACGTAACCTACTGTCAACAGCCACCGGATGTTCTTCAGTCACCCCTGAACCACGCATCAACAATCCTCCCAAAAACTCCGGTGAGCCTACCGAATGTCGATCATTTATTATCCAATGTGAGGTGATTTTCTCTCTGCAACCCCTCACTTATGCCTCAGATTCAGCCAAGGTGGCATTTGTCATCTCCCTTCTTACCGGCCGGGCTCAGGAATGGGCCACTGCTGTGTGGGCTGCTAAGGCAGCATGTTGTATGGAGTTCGTCAGCTTTAAAGCAGAGTTTGTCAAGATATTCGACCACTCAGCACTCGGTAAAGAGGCATTGCGGCTGTTGGCAGCACTTCATCAGGGGAGGCGTTCGGTGACGGACTTCGCTATTGAGTTTCGCACTCTTGCTGCGTCTAGTAAGTGGAATGATGCAGTACTGGCAGCCAGGTTCACGGAAGGCCTGGAAGATGAGAAAAGGGATGAGATGTATGCTCACGATCTTCCTGAACATCTAGATGAACTTGTTGACCTGGCTATCCATTTGGATAATCGACAGGATCTTCATGGGACAGCTCGGGCTTCTACATTCTTACCTCTTGTAAACCCTGTGTCTGCCTTTTCGGGGTCCGATACTCCTCATCTGCTCCGGAACCTATGCAGTTGGGCAGGTACCGGTTATCTGCAGAGGAGAAACGGAAACGTCTTTCCAAAGGATTATGCCTCTACTGCGGCCGTCCTGGACATTTTGCTTCTTCCTGTCCGGCAAAAGCAAACGCTCGCTAGTAAGCAAGGGGGTACTGGCGAGCGCTACTTCCACCACCCCGTCTACTGGTTCGCGCTCTATGATTCCAGTCTCAGTCACTTATGAAGGTGCAGTTCATCAACTCTCTGCTCTCATCGATTCAGGAGCCGAGGGGAATTTTATTGATTTTTCTTGGGCTTTGAAGAAGGGCATTTCTTTTCAATCTCTCTCTCCTGTCCTTACTCCTCATGTTTTAGATGGCTGTGAACTTACCACCATTTCTTTGTCACTCGCTCACCCCTCACTCCGGTGGTCTTAGGTCATTCCTGGTTAACCACTCACAATCCACACATTAATTGGTCTGAAAGCACCATCCTATCATGGGGTCCCTATTGTCATGCCCATTGTCTTGTGTCTGCCTTGTCTTCTGTCTCTTCTTTTTCTGTGTTGCAGGAGGAGCCGATTGATCTCTCCAGTGTTCCTGAGGTCTACCATGATTTGCGGGTGGTTTTCAGTCATTCCCGGGCCGCATCTCTCCCTCCACACCGTCCCTATGATTGTGCCATCAATCTTCTCCCTGGCACTTCTCTGCTTAAGGGGCGATTGTTCTCCTTGTCTGGCCCTGAAAGGGCGGCCATGGAGAGGTATCTGTCTGAGTCTCTGGCAGCCAGTGTTATTCGTCCCTCCTCTTCTCCGGCGGAAGTGGGGTTCTTCTTCATGAAGAAGAAGGATGGTTCCTTGTGTCCTTGCATTTATTACCGAGGGCTGAATGACATCACCATTAGGAATAGGTATCCCCTACCTTTGATGTCATCAGCCTTCGAGATCCTGCAGGGGGCAAGGTACTTCACGAAGTTGGACCTTCGCAATGCCTATCATCTGGTTTGGATTTGGGAGGGGGATGAATGGAAGATGGCTTTTAATACGCCCACGGGGCATTTTGAGTACAGGGTCCTTCCCTTTGGTTTGACTAATGCCCCAGCCGTCTTCCAGGCGCCCGTCAATGACGTGCTGAGAGACATGATCAACAAATTTGTCTTTGTGTATTTGGATGACATCCTGATTTTTTTCTTGTTCACTCCAGGTACACATTCAGCATGTCAGACGAGTGCTGCAATGGTTGCTAGAGAACCAACTGTTTGCTAAGGCGGAGAAGTGTTCCTTCCACAACCAGTAAGTTCCATTCTTGGGCTACATCATCTCGATGGAGGGGATCTGCATGGACCCTGCGAAATTAAAGGCTGTCTCTGACTGGCCCACACCTGGCAACCAAAAAACTCTGCAAAGTATCATTGGATTTGCTCATTTTTACAGGCGGTTTATCCGTAATTTCGGCCAGGTGGTGGCTCCTCTGACAGCATTAACCTCCACAAAGAAACCATTTTGCTGGTCCTTAGCTTTCAAGGAAATTAGTTCTCCACAGGTGGAGACGGTCCTGTTACGTAGCTGACTCCTCCGGAGGAGAAGATCCTGTTCTGTAGCTGACTCCTCAGGAGAAGACGGTCCTGTTCTGTAGCTGACTCTTCAGGAGGAGAAGGTCCTGTTCTGTAGCTGACTCCTCAGGAGAAGACGGTCCTGGGGTCTCATTTATAAACCTCTCATCCAGCAGTGTCTAACATCGAAGTGTGCATCATTGATCATTTTTCTTACTAAAATATTTTTGGATAGCATGAGATCTATGCAATTTAGTTTAAAGATGAATTAGCGTGCACCTTAGGCACTCCTCACTGTCATTAAACCAGCATGCCACAGGAAACGTGATCAAGCGCATTCCACGAAATATGTCCAAATTCTTATCATTATGAGAGTGGAATATTTAATGTAAATGTGTACATTGAAATGAAAACAGATCTTAAAATCATTGCTTACTTCATTACTTTTCTCACAGCAGGAAAAAGACTGCGTACGCAGATATGTGCATGGAAATTTGCATATGCAATTTCAATGACTAATTTGTGGATATGCAATGTTTATAAAGTAGTCCCCTTGTGCTTGCTGGACACTCTGGGACGTCCTGAAGACTTCTTCACTGCAGTTGAACCTCTCTTCTTGAAGTTCTTGATGATCAGGTAAATGGTTCTCGGGTGCAATATTCTTTGTAGCAGTTTCCTTGCATTGCTAACAAAAAACACAGTGATTGGAAGCACTTCTACCCTCCTTTTATAGCAGTCAGTCTGTTCTTACAATCTAATTAGTATGATAGTGATTTTACCTGACTAGAACTCACTCACACTTTCACATGTGCTGCTTATATGATTAGATTATGTACGCACCTTACGGACATTCAGAACATGCGTATAAACTCTTTTTCCTGGAGTGAGGAAAGTAATGAAGTAAACAGCTTTTAACTTTTAAACTCTGTTTTCATGTCGATATACACATTTACATTAAATACCCCACTCGCATTAATGGAGATAAACACTGAAATTACATAATTTTACAAAAAATATAATTACATAATTTTATTAACAATAGGCTAAATAATTTTCCTGTGGTATGCTATTTTAATGACAATGAGGAGTGCTAAATAATTCATTTTTAAACTAAACTACAGATCACATGTTATGAGAAATATTTTAGCAAGAACAATGATCAATTATGCAAGGCAAGGCAAGGCAAGGCAAGTTTATTTATATAGCACATTTCGTACACAATGGTAATTCAAAGTGCTTTACATAAAAGAAAGTAAAATAGTAATGAAGAAAAATAATAACAAGAATAAAACAAGCAATTTTAAAACTTTTAAAATTATTAAAACTGTACTTATTTAAAATGAATTTAAAACAGTTAGAAAATGATTTTACATAAAATAAAATAAAAAAAAAACAGTGAAAAAATATATAGCAATCAGTTCGGACATTGCACAGTGCTCATTCAATAAATGCACAGCTAAACAGATGAGTTTTAAGTCTAGATTTAAATGTGACTAGTGTTTTAGCACATCTGATCTCTTCTGGAAGCTGATTCCAACTGCGGGCGGCATAGTAACTAAAGGAGGACTCCCCTTGTTTTGAGTGAACCTTTGGTATTTCTAACTGACTCGATCCTAATGATCTGAGTGCTCTGTTAGGTTTATATTCAGTGAGCATCAGGGGCGCTGCTAAGGATTTTGGGCCCCATGAAAAGAATCTTGACAGGGCCCCCAACACAGCTGAGAGTTTTTTCATATTAATTTACATAAAATCATGCACTTTTATGGTATTTTGACTATCATTCTCATATATTTAAGTCAATCAGACAATTGAACTCCATCCCATGTCCACACCCGTAATTTGTCCTCTGTAATACTGCACTACTTCAGTACTGTATAATGTATATACTGCGCATAGCTGTACATGTGTCATATAGTGTATTCACACATATTTATATTTGTATGAATGTACTGTACACTGGCAATGACAATAAAGTGAATCTAATCTAACCTAATATTTTTAACATGACAGTTTAAATGTAACGGAAATACTGAGCACTCTTAATACAATGAAATGTATTTATATTTATTTGCTTCAACACTGATATTGAAATTTCAAAATAAAACTCTTCAATTTAAAAAAAACAGGAATTACAATCTGTGGTGAAAAAAAAATCTCAGCAAGAAAACACCACCAAACAAAATGGCCATATAAAATTTCTAATAATTTAAGCAGAACTTGCATAATATACTATATCAAAGAATGGCCAAGGTATAACATAGATGAGTCTGAGTTGGAAGTGGGAAGTGGCCTAATGGTTAGAGAGTCGGACTCCCAATCGAAAGGTTGTGAGTTCGAGTCCCGGGCCAGCAGGAATTGTGGGTGGGGGGAGTGCATGTACAGTTCTCTCTCCACCTTCAATACCACGACTTAGGTGCCCTTGAGCAAGGCATCGAACCCCCAACTGCTCCCCGGGCGCTGCAGCATAAATGGCTGCCCACTGCTCCGGGTGTGTGCTCACAGTGTGTGTGTGTGTGTGTGTGTGTGTGTGTGTGTGTTCACTGCTCTGTGTGTGTGCATTTCGGATGGGTTAAATGCAGAGCACGAATTCTGAGTATGGGTCACCACACTTGGCTGAATGTCACTTCACTTTCGAGTTACTCTTTCCACATCATTTCTAATCTCTTGTACTTGCTCAACATTTCTAAACAAAAGTCCAACGTCTGACCTTTTCAGCTGCAAAATCATTAATCAGATCTTTGAAGTCGAGCTCTCTAGCCAACTCGCTCTCAATGGAAAGCATAGCAAGACTGCAAAGCCTTTCTTGAGACATTGTAGACCTCAAGTAGTTTTTTATCAGTTTTAATTTGCTGAATGCCCTCTCCCCACCAGCAACAGTCACTGGCAGTGTGCTAAATAAACGCAAAGCAATGCGCACTTCTCCAAAGATGCTTTGCAGCTGCAGCTTACAAAAAGAGGTGACAGGTTAGGGGGGAAGTTGGAAGCATATACACGGTTTAGGTGTCTTACTTGGTTTTCAAAATCAGGAGTTAGATCACTGGAATACTTAGTGATCAGTGGTTGGCACACAGAAGAGATTTTGTCCTCACTAATCTGCCCAACTTTCAGAACCGCATAAAACTCGTTCACAATATCAGCAATTCTCTGGAACCTAGTGTCTAAGTCACTGATGATACTATCCATAGCAGTGTAAAACACAGTATTCCGAAACTCTGTTTCTGAATCTTCCTGAGTTGTCTCCTCTTCACAGGTTTCATCATGGAATCTCTTTCTTTTCTTCTTGCGACTGCACTCCTTGCTTAACTGAGGAGTAACATGAGCTTCTCTAGCTATCAACTTTGCCTCAGCTAGGAGAGACCCCCATGCATCTCTCAGAGACTGCATCTCTTCTGTCAAGGCTCTGATATTGGCTGCCTCTATGTCAAGTGAGATTTTCCCTGACTGGAGAATAACATTCCTGTCATCAATGCTTTGCAGTACTTTCAGACAGATGGTGAGAAGAAGAATAGCATCAAATGACATGAAGTATTTTCTGAGACCATTAGCATCTGATCTTGCTTCATTGGTGAGACTGCAAGTCATTAGTATGCTATCAAGTGCATTAATGACAGAAGGTAGGTGCTTTGCCACAGGTTTAACTGTGCCTCAATTCTTGCACTCCAGCGGGTATCAGATAGCTGATGCAATGAGCAACCTGTTTGCTCTTTGTAGATTGCCCAGCGCTCTGGGCTGCTACTTATAAATGTGTACAGGCGGTTTATGCAGCCAAAAAAGGTGGATACATCTGGACTTGATTGTGCAGCATGTACGCCGACAAGATTTAATGTATGAGAGGCATAAGGTGAATAAGTAGCTAGCCTGTTTTTCCTCAGTATTTCAGCTTGGACTTCCTTTACCTTCCCCGACATATTTGCCCCATTGTCATATCCCTGTCCTCTGAAATCACTGATGTCAATCCCATGCTCACAAAGAACAGACTCAATCATCTTTGCTATCTCACTCCCTGTCTTTTTGTAAAAATCCTTGAATTCAAGGAACCTCTCAGTGATCTCCAACTCGTCTTTTTCTTTGTCATATTTGACATACCGTAGTACCACCACGTTTTGCTCTGTATGGGAAATGTCTGGTGTGGCATCGGCGATGACTGCATAATAGTGCAACTTTCATATTGGAGTGGCGCCGATACAGGATGGCTGCCTCCGTGACGTGCTCTGCAGTTGTTTTTGTGTTTTTGTTAGTTTGTCCTGTCTTTAGTTATATTCCTGCAATCAGTTTCACCAGGGACGAATTGCTGGATATTCGGCAACACACATCTCCCGATATTTCACCGGTTTTCGACTATTCTGATGTTTTGCTGGACATTCTTGTCGGTGGAGCGGCTGCCCTGATCACACGCTTCAAGAGGACGCGCAGGCGGGGAAAGCGAGCGGGAGCGCTCGTGAGACTCAGAAAACGCGGATTTCGAACACCGTTGCCTAGCATCCATCTGGCAAATCTCCGCTCTCTACCCAACAAAACGGACGAACTGCTTCTGCTCTCTCGGACAAATAAAGATTTCTCCCACTCTGCTGCTCTGTGTTTCACGGAAACTTGGCTGAATGACACCATACTGGACAGCGCGCTCCATCTGCCGGACTTTCAGCTGTTTAGAGCGGATCGCGACGCAGAATCAACGGGGAAATCGCGAGGCGGCGGGACATGCTTTTACATCAATGAACGGTGGTGTACAGATGTAACTGTGTTAAAGAAGACGTGCTGCTCAAATCTCGAAACGCTCTTCATTAACTGCAAGCCGTTCTATTCGCCGCGGGAGTTTAAATTAAGTTTTGCCGACGGTCTGGATCAGATAATGTGAAAGTATTATGTGAAGATGGTTGGCAGAGATGAATCATGCTGTATTTGACTATATCGTGGACAGAGTAGTTATACAACTCCACATCATCTTCAAGGGATGCACTGAAACCTCACAAACAGCTGATAGTAGTTTGTACAGTAGCTGGCAGAGGATTTTTATCAGAGTTCATGAAGTTAGACTGCTTGCAAGACAGGTGCAACAACGTGGACCGCAACAGGGTGCTGAAAGTGGGCCGAGCCTCGTACAAAGATGCCGACACCGGCTGCATGTGAGGCAAAGCCGTGCACCCACTGCACCCTGCTCTATCGAAACTTGCTAACTTGTCGAAACATGCTACCGTAGAGACCTAGGGCCTCATGTACAAAGCGTGCGTACGCACAGAAAAGTGCCGTAGGCTACGATTATTGTCACGGGCGGTCCACTAACAATTTAGGACTAACGTTACTTACAAACCCACCTTTTCTTGTGAAATATTGGGTAACATACTGTCGACCCTTTGCCTCTTTCAGTTCTCTTATTTTTTTCTCTTTCCGTTTTTGAATTCCAGATTTTTGAGGCATTTTCACATCCTCTTCTGTCAAGTTGAATCTGCCGGCGCTATAAGTGAAGTCAAGCTGTTTGTGTTGCCTTGGTTACTGGATACAAATTGGGCGGACTGAACCATTTTATGATAATCGAGAGGGGGAGAGGGGCCCACGGACGTTTGTTTCCTAAACAAATAAATTTTTTTGACACCAGGAAACAGCAAACAGAATAATTTAAAGTTAATAATTTTTACTATCAAATATTTTTTTTAGCACCACAATTTTATTTGGGGCTTCTCTGGGCCCCCTCTTAGTCATGGGCCCCGAGAATCGTCATCGTTTACCCCCCCTTTACAGCGCCCCAGGTGAGCATATCTGCAATATATTTCGGTCCTAGGTCATTTAGTGACTTATATACAAGTAAAAGTACTTTAAAATCAATCCTAAATGTAACTGGAAGCCAGTGTAAGGACCTGAGGACTGGTGTGATATGCTCAGATTTTCTGGTTCTAGTCAGAATCCTGGCAGCAGCGTTCTGGATGAGCTGCAGCTGTCTAATGGTCTTTTTGGGAAGGCCAGTGAGGAGCCCATTACAATAGTCCACCCTGCTGGTGATGAAGGCATGAACAAGTTTCTCCAAGTCTTGGCTGGAAACAAAAGATCTAATTCTTGCAATGTTTTTTAAATGATAGTATGCTGATTTAGTTACTGCTTTGACATGACTACTGAAACTAAGGTCTGTCTCCAGAATCACACCAAGATTCCTGACTTGATTTTTAGTTGTTTGACCCCTAGAGTTAAGGTATGCATTCACCTTGAACACTTCATCTTTGTTTCCAAATGCAGTGACTTCAGTTTTTTCCTTGTTTAACTGAAGAAAGTTCTGGCACATCCAACTATTAATTTCATCAATGCATTGGCAGAGGGAGTGAATTGGGCTGTAGTCATTTGGAGATAAGGCTAGGTAAATCTGGGTATCATCAGCATAGCTGTGATAGGCAATTTGGTTCTTTCTCATTATTTGACTTAGTGGAAGCATATACAGGCTAAACAAGAGCGGTGCAAGAATTGACCCTTGTGGGACTCCGCATGTCATGGACGTCCACTTAGACTTATGCTCTCCTATACTCACATAATAGCCTCTCCCTTCTAAGTATGACCTGAACCATTTGAGTACCATCCCAGAAAACCCGACCCAGTTTTCCAGTCTCTCTAGTAGTATATTATGATCGACAGTGTCAAATGCAGCACTGAGATCTAGCAATACCAGCACCGATATTTTGCCAGAGTCACAATTTAAGCGAATATCATTTATTATCTTAATGAGTGCTGTCTCTGTGCTGTGATGCGGTCGAAAACCAGATTGAAAATTGTCCAGGTATCCATTTGAGTTTAAGTATTTGTTCAGCTGATTAAAAACAACCTTTTCCATAATTTTACCTATAAAAGGAAGATTATATATTGGTCTAAAATTGCTCAAAATGATGTTATCAAGATTGCACTTTTTCAGGAGGGTTTTAACAACTTCATTTTTTAAGGAGTTTGGAAATGTCCCAGAAAGAAGTGAGGCGTTCACCACCAAGAACTGACGGACATGAATTAACATTTCACATTAAACAAGGACTCCGTAACACAGACTCAGACAGACCGGGTATAAATACACAGAAGGATAAAGGGGAAACTGGAGACAGGTGGGGAACAATCAATTAACTAAACAAGGAGGAAGGTGACCAAATAAGGGAACAGGAAGTGATAAGGTGACAGACACCGTGAGAAAGGAGGACATCTAGTGGAAACCCAGGGACACAACCCAGACACTGTGACAGAACCCCCCCTTTACGGAGCGGCTCCCAGACGCTCCACGACAGACACAAAACAGACCAGGAGGGAGGCGGACAGGTGGAGGCTCAGGGGGAGGGACGGAGGGCCAGAAAAGAAAAACATGGGGAACAGGCACCAGAATGAAACACAAAAAAGAAAGACCAGGAGGGAGGAGGACCGGAGGAGGTTCAGGGGGAGGGACGGAGGGCCAGACTAACAGAAAGGGACAGGGACAGACATTAACACAAAAACAAAAGGAAAAAACAACATGAAGCCCCCCAGGGCGGAACAGAAGACCACCATGTCCGTGTGGTCGGAGCGGAAGCCCCCCAGGGCGGAGCAGAAGACCGCCACGTCCGTGTGGTCAGGGCAAACGCCCCCCAGGGCGGAACGGAAGACCACCACGTCCGTGTGGTCAGAGCGGAAGCCCCACAGGGCGGAGCAGAAGACCACCACGTCCGTGTGGTCAGAGCGGAAGCCCCCCTGGGTGGAGCAGAAGACCACCACATCCATGTGGTCAGAGCGGAAGCCCCCCAGGGCGGAGCAGAAGACCACCACACCCTTGTGGTCAAGGCCAGAGTCCTCCAGGGTGGAGCAGATGACCACCACGCCCCTGTGGTCGATGCCGGAGTCCAACAGGGCGGAGCAGCAGACCACCCAGTGACTTGACTTGACTCTGAAAGTTCAACGGTGACTGGCCCTGACTCTGGAAGGTCATCGGTGACTGGCCCTGACTCTGGAAGGTCATCGGTGACTGGCCCTGACTCCGGAGGACCAGCGGTGACTGGCCCTGACTCCAGAGGACCAGCGGTGACTAGCCCTGACTCCGGAGGATCAGCGGTTACTAGCCCTGACTCTGGAGAGGTCACTGGCACCTGACTCGACTCTGGAGAGTTCACTGGCCCCTGACTCGCCTCTGGAGGGTCAACTGGAACCTGACTCGACTCTGGACTGCCTGTGGAGACTTGAGACGCCTCGGATTCGGGCAACGCCTCTGGAACGGACTCGGGCACTGCCTCGGTCACGGCCTCGGGAGCAGTCTCGGGCACCGCATCGGGAGCGGCCTCGGACACCGCATCGGGAACGGCCTCCACCTCGGCATCGGGCACCGCCTCGGCCTCCAGAACAGCATCGGGCACCGCCTCGGCCTCCGGAACAGCCTCGGGCACCGCCTCGGCCTCCGGAACAGCATCGGCCACCGCCTCGGCATCGGGCACCGCCTCCGGAACGGCATCGGGCACCGCCTCGGCCTCCGGAACAGCATCGGGCACCGCCTTGGCCTCCGGAACAGCATCGGGCACCGCCTCGGCATCGGGCACCGCCTCGGCCTCCGGAACAGCATCGGGCACCGCCTCGGCCTCCGGAACAGCATCGGGCACCGCCTCGGCATCGGGCACCGCCTCGGCCTCCGGAACAGCCTCGGCCTCTGGAACAGCATCGGGCACCGCCTCGGCCTCCGGAACAGCATCGGGCACCGCCTCGGCATCGGGCACCGCCTCGGCCTCCGGAACAGCCTCGGCCTCCGGAACAGCATCAGGCACCGCCTCGGCCTCCGGAACAGCATCGGGCACCGCCTCGGCCTCCGGAACAGCATCGGGCACCGCCTCAGCCTCCGGAACAGCATCGGGCACCGCCTCGGTCTCCGGAACAGCATCGGGCACCGCCTCGGGAACGTCCTCTGGGCTTTGAGGAATGGTAGACGCCTGTCTCCTCCTCCTCCGCCCTCTATGTTGGCGAGTCGGTGACACCTTGTCTGTCACCAGGTGTTGAGTCGGCCATCTTTTGCTGTGGCTCCAAGCTGGCGGCCATCTTGTGCTGTGGCGCTGGGCTGGCGGCCATCTTGTGCTGTGGCGCTGGGCTGGCGGCCATCTTGTGCTGTGGCTCTGGGCTGGCAGCCATCTTGTGCTGTGGCGCGGGCTCAGCAGCCATGACGTTAACCGTCTTGGGAATCTCTAGGATCTTGGACAGCGTAGCGAAATAATCCAAGAATGAGTCAGCGGCCCTCTTGGGCGTTGGCGCTGAGCTGGCGGCCATCTTGCACCATGGCGCTGGACTCGTGATCGCCTTGGGTTGTGGTGCTGTGTTGGCGTCCATCCTGCCTCGTGGCGCTGGACTAGCGGCCATCATGGGCAGTGACGCCACTGTGGCGGACGTGCGCTTCCTCTCTCCTCTCCGTCCGCCATGGTGAGACGGTGGCTCTAATCCATCCCACACGAGCCCCGGGTCGAAGGGCGGCCCTGGTTGAGAGCGGTGCTGAGTATCCTCTCGACCACTCCCTCCACGGCGACCTCCTCTGGTTCCCCCGGAAAACCACCAGGCGAGTTCCTTCAAATCCACTCCTCTCCCGCACTGTGGCTGGGGAGGAGACATAAGCCGACATACCGCTGGCTCTTGCAGTGACGGAGTCCTTCTGTCACGATCGGTGTTACAGAGAACACAGGAGAGAGAACCAAGTGCAGGTATGTGACTTTATTAAAGGGCAAATCCAAAGGGTTAAACAGTCCAGGCAGGGTCAAAACCGGTAAATCCAAACATAACATAAACAAGAAGGCAAGGCAAGGGCAAGAACTGACGGACATGAATTAACATTTAACATTAAACAAGGACTCCGTAACACAGACTCAGACAGACCGGGTATAAATACACAGAAGGATAAAGGGGAAACAGGAGACAGGTGGGGAACAATCAATTAACTAAACAAGGAGGAAGGTGACCAAATAAGGGAACAGGAAGTGATAAGGTGACAGACACCGTGAGAAAGGAGGACATCTAGTGGAAACCCAGGGACACAACCCAGACACTGTGACACTGCACTATGTCTTCCAGAATTTTGCTATCAATTGCTTCAAAAATCGACATACAGTAGGTTGACAGCCTATTTGGGCACTACCGCCGCGCGTATCGCCGGCATTAATTGATTTCAGTCGTGTGTTAAAATAATTCGCTTAACTACCGCCAGATGGCGCAAAGGGACGAATTTTGAACTGACTGTAAAAATAAAATGAGGGTTTGTAAACGAAGATGAAAGGACAAGTAAAACATCAATAGCATTATATTATAACTATATTATATTATATTATAACTATATATATATATATATATATATATATATATATATATATATATATAAACAAACCAGAATAAAAATATTAAATGTTCTAATCTGTGTGTGTGTTCCTATATATATATATATATATATATATATATATATATATATATATATATATATATATATATATATATATATATATATATATATAAGGATTAAAAAATATATATTTTTCATTCTGGTTTGCTCTTAGCAAAAAATTATAAATGAAATCCTTCAAGTTCCGTATGCGTAAAGAAATGAGAACGGTCCAGCATTAGCTCTAACAGCAAAAAATTCTTATTAACTGCTGTTGTTCTTGATTTTTCAAACTGTCTCCAATTATGCCTTAACCGTGTAAGCAAAAATTGAGTATGGTATATTTCAGCTGTTTTATGCGCTGGTGCCTCACAAGCACATATTCATTGTAAACAGCGCAGTTCAGCATGAGCAGCTGGTCTACTGTGGCATATTTTTGCTCATTTTAATATTTTTCCGTCATACTGAAATCATATGCATATGAACATTTAAGAATAAAAAAATCCTCCTACCCCCTAAAAATTCTCTTCACATTCACTTGTGCGCTCTTGCGCAATAGATTCCTCTCGCGTTGCTCAGTTGTGGACAACGTAAAAGTGTTTGATATAAATATTGCTGTGCCATTTTATACATGAATTGTTAATGTAAAAAAAAAACTAATTATTCTGTTAGTTTCATGGTAACATGCAATCAAGGTCTTCTGTTATTTAGGCTATATTTACCATTCACTGTGGCATTTTCATCCATTTAAACTTAAAATTCCATGAGATTCTAAATTCAGATTAATAGTATTAAAAATTCAGATTTAAACTAGTATAATAACGCATTAAATTGCTTAAATTATTTCTATAAGTTAAAGTTGCCAACGTTAAAAACGAATTGTCATGACTTTTTCATTGTATTTTTTTTACAGTCTGATAACAAGCTGTATTCGTTTTCCTTTTTTTATTATTATTTTTGTTTTAGTTTATTGAAAATAAATTGGCTAAAATAGAAGCAGACACGTTTAAATCAAAACAACCACAAAAAACATGACTAGGTCTTGAGGGAAATATAGGTTTTATTTTATTTTTTTATAGAAATCAGATAAAATACAACTACTAAAATATAATACTAACAGATTTTTAAATGTATTTTAAAAGAAAGTGTCTTCAAAAGTGCAGACGTCGGTGGGCAACAGAGTTCCTTGGAGAGCGTAGGAATTCGTTGACCCGGTCCTTTACCCGTTTGCTGTCAGCGCTGGACATGTGGGGAAACCTCTGGGAGACAGTGCTTGTAACATAAGACATAATCCAAAAATGCTTGTAGCTTGTAGTTTGAAAAACAAGAATAATAACAGAGTTAATACTAATTATTGCTAAATGCTGGACCGTTCCCATTTCGCTCTGCATATGGAGCCTGAAGATTTTTTTAAACCAAGAATGAACCGAAATGAAAATGAAATAAAAAAATGTAGCTTTTAATTTTTGTTTAGTAGACTGTAGCCTAAGACTATCCTACATTTTAAAAAAATAACAAATTGTAAAAAAAAAATTATGTTTATTCCTAAATATGTAGTTATATTATGCGCCGTTGGCATGAATTGTACTCGTGATGGAGCAGTGGTCGAGCGCTCTTGGAGCGAGTGAAAACACGACGCTCCGACTTCGCTCCAGTCCAAACTCCAGTCCAAACTGCTCACATAACTCTGCTCGGTAGCAGAACGCGCTTTGGCAAATGAGCGAGGGAGGGTTGATCCCATTCGCACGGAGCCCTGCACGTCACCTGTAGGAGAAAAAAAATCAATCCGTGGCGACGGTTTTGCAATCCGTCCCCGCAGTTTATAAACCGTAGCCTACTCACGAATTCATAAACTGTTCCCTCGGTTTAACAAACCATGCCCACAATTTTTTTCACTTGCAGATCACCAGATCTTAATCCCATCGAGCTGGTGTGGCACGCACTGAAGGAATTTATCAGACTTCAGGTCAAGCCAAGAAATAAAGACGAGCTTCTTGAGGCCATTGTAACTTTTTGGTGCAATTGCTTAACAAAAACTGTCTGCAACAGATACATTGACCACCTTCAGAAGGTTTTGCCAGCTGTAGTGCAGTGCAACGGATGCGCAACTGGAATGTAACTAATTTATTGCAATTTTGTACATTTATTGTAAACTTGCTATTATTTAATAAACTTTAGACTTACAATAATCTGCTGTCTCTTATTTCTAAGCATTTCAAGATATCATGTATATGAGACACCGCAATTTAAAGTAAATTAATTATCAGGAAAAAATTCAAGTGATCAAGAGGGTGCCTCTCTGTCATTAATGTGCATTAATAATTTTCGCACAAACACTTGAGTTTGAATATTCATACACATTTTGCAAATGCTTTACAACGTAAATAATTTTATTGTTTAAGTAGAATGTGTAATTTACATCGGTTTATTTGAAGGAAAATCGGTTTTCTTTTTAACATCCACTGATGCTCCACTCAAGGCTCCCATAGTTCTGAGTGGCTCAACTCTCCCCGCGCGTCTGACAGAGACGTGAAATGAAATTTCAAACATACTGAATTAACTTTATCCGCGTAGAGAAGGTGGAGCGTGTTTCAGTAAGCGCGCAGCGGAGTGAATATGAAATGCTCTGAGCGCAGAGGAGGAGTTGCTGCTTCATTCTGCTCACGGACTCTGCTGCGGAGTGAGAGAGATGATTCACCCGACGAAATAAAGACCATGGCAGCACAAGCACTGCATATACATTTATTCGTTTTTTGTTTTAGTCTAATTAGGCCTAAATAATGGGAACTAAATTATACGTGCTTCACGTTTTACTAAAATAAAGGAAATAATTAATAAAACATGCAAGAATGTCTAAATTAGTGTACATACAAAAAATAAAAATTCCCAAGAAGTTATCTGTCAAAATAAAGGAGAGGTAATGAATAACTCAATGTTCAAATCAATGTTGTTTTATTAAAGGAATTTTAAAATATAATATAAATTATATATATTACAAATAATACTGCACACCTTTCAAATGTGTCAAATCTAAAAATAGGATTTAATACTATGTTGCTTAAAGAAAAAATAAGCACAGGCTCAGGCACATTCTTCATATTTATCCTGCTTGAATTCGTTCTAAGAAATGCACATAACTTAAAAAATACAAAACTTTCGTCTGTGAATATTAAATATTAATAATATTAAATATTTCAACTACAGTGTTTTTCTTTCATTTTCCCTGACTGAAGCCATCAAATCTAACACATCAGTGAGGCAAAACTGACGTCTGTTAGGGAAAATGTAGGTGTGTGAATGTGTGTATCAGTCAAGAAAACAATCGAAAACTCCAGTTTTGTGAGCCTAAAAAAATGTGTGCATATGTTTAGTTTTATTATGTACACTATCTATTAGCCTATAAAACAGAATTTATACTTAGCTGTTGCATTGTGTAGGCTACCCTTTTCACCTTTTTGCAGAATGAAAAAATTAAAAACTCTGAAAACATGCTTGCACGTTTTTATTTTAGTGTAATTTCATAGATTAAAAAAAATGTTTACATGCATCTTAAGGATCCCTAATTGTGAATGTGAGGGGGGCAGCACGATCGTGCTCTGCCTAGAGCGGCATTTGAGCTTGCTCTGGCCCTGGGCTCATGATCACTAAGTTGTATTCGCCTCTATCTGATTCAGTAAAGTCAAACCGCAGACAGTGAAGCCTCGAGACCCGTGCGCTGTGAGGCGGGAACAGAGGATTCCGCTTGGTCTTAAAGCCTCCCGCAAACATCAACGATCATAAATAACAATGATTTTCGTAAAATAATGATTAATTATTAATTGATGATTTTTTTATTATCGTTATGGTCTTGTGAATATAATAATAGGCCTATGGGCTGCGAGAAAATTATGAATACAAAGAGTTCTGCTGAGTGCAGGCATGTTTCAGCCCAGTAACACACCGTTCCTCAGAGCCAAAACACAGACCGAATTCTGTTCAGCTGGAGGGGGTTGGGTTTTGGGTAGTTATTCATGGATGTGGGGGTCGAGATAAAAGTGTGAATTGCTCTTTCATATGGACAGTGTCTTTATGAGGCTTTCACTTGCTGAACCGGTTTATATACGACTGTAGTTTTGATTATATTAACAGTGCTGGCTCTCTCCGACGAGAGAAATGCAACATTCACACATTACACTATTCCTTTTCGTCTAAATTTTAAAATTATACATTCATTATCATGAAAAATTAAAGTGATGAGACGGCGCCTCCCTGTCATTAATGCACATTAATAATTTTTGCACAAAGACTTGAATATGAGCTTCTTATCACGAGTAAAATTCATGCCAACAGCCAACATATTTAGCTTGATCAGAAGGTTGACTGCAAGAGTAGGCTACAGCGGGATGTTAAGAGTTTGTCTGTTTCTTTTACTGATTATTTTCGGGTTACAGCATGATTTAAACAATCGCTTTCGCAATAATGCGTTCAAACAAATGTAATCTTACAGTGCTACATTATCAGCATGCTATCTGATTTTGAAATCTTGAAGTTAATCGATCTGTTTAGATAAAAAAAACTGACAAAAATATACTGTTATTTTCATCACAAACAAAATGTTCACAGCAGAAAGCAGCAATTAAAGATGTAATGCTTACAATGTTATTAGTTTGGCATGTGATAGGCTATAGGGAAACAAGTTTACACAAAATAGCCTAAGCAACTTTGAAACTCTCCTGTTATTTTTTATTTTTATTTTTATTTTATATGCTATGTTATGTTTCTGGTATCAGAGCGCATGGAGGGGAAGTTGTTGCTTCTCACAGACTCTGCTGGAGTGAGAGAGATGTTTCACCCGACGAAATGAAGACGACCGCGGGAACACAAGCACAGCACATCTGCCGAAAACCAACCTGCAGCAATGCTCGTTCATCCACTCGCCAAGCTTTACTTTTGTAGGTCGCATGGCAGTAAATAACTCGATAATATGACCATGCAGTCAATTCAGATATTTAATAAAAACATTAAAACAAGCAGGGCTGTAAAATAAAACAATAAAAAACGCACGCCAGGTCTACACCGGACACGAGTGGAACGATCCAACAAAAGACAACAGAACCCAGTGATGGATGCACTGGACTCGATCCCCATCAGTGAACTGATGCTCATTCTGTTTATGTCAATGTCAATGTCACCTTTATTTATATAGCGCTTTAAACAAAATACATTGCGTCAAAGCAACTGAACAACATTCATTAGGAAAACAGTGTCAATAATGCAAAATGATAGTTAAAGGCAGTTCATCATTGAGTTCAGTGATGTCATCTCTGTTCAGTTAAATAGTGTCTGTGCATTTATTTGCAATCAAGTCAACGATATCGCTGTAGATGAAGTGTCCCCAACTAAGCAAGCCAGAGGCGACAGCGGCAAGGAACCGAAACTCCATCGGTGACAGAATGGAGAAAAAAACCTTGGGAGAAACCAGGCTCAGTTGGGGGGCCAGTTCTCCTCTGACCAGACGAAACCAGTAGTTCAATTCCAGGCTGCAGCAAAGTCAGATTGTGCAGAAGAATCATCTGTTTCCTGTGGTCTTGTCCTGGTGCTCCTCTGAGACAAGGTCTTTAAAGGGGATCTGTATCTGGGGCTCTAGTTGTCCTGGTCTCCGCTGTCTTTCAGGGATGTAGAGGTCCTTTCTAGGTGCTGATCCAGCATCTGGTCTGGATATGTACTGGATCCGGGTGACTGCAGTGACCCTCTGATCTGGACACAGACTGGATCTGGTGGCTACGGTGACCTCGGAACAAGAGAGAAACAGACTAATATTAGCGTAGATGCCATTCTTCTAATGATGTAGCAAGTACATAGGTTGTTATGGGAAGTGTTTCCGGTTCCGGTTTACCTAATTAATGCAGCCTAAAAATCCTTTAACGGATTTGGATAATAAAAGCATATTAGTATGTTATGTGTATGCCAGGTTAAAGAGATGGGTCTTTAATCTAGATTTAATCTGCAAGAGTGTGTCTGCCTCCCGAACAATGTTAGGTAGGTTATTCCAGAGTTTGGGCGCAAAATAGGAAAAGGATCTGCCGCCTGCAGTTGATTTTGATATTCTAGGTATTATCAAATTGCCTGAGTTTTGAGAACGTAGCGGACGTAGAGGATTATAATGTAAAAGGAGCTCATTCAAATACTGAGGTGCTAAACCATTCAAGGCTTTATAAGTAATAAGCAATATTTTAAAATCTATGCGATGCTTGATAGGGAGCCAGTGCAGTGTTGACAGGACCGGGCTAATATGGTCATACTTCCTGGTTCTAGTAAGAACTCTTGCTGCTGCATTTTGGACTAGCTGTAGTTTGTTTACTAAGCGTGCAGAACAACCACCCAATAAAGCATTACAATAATCTAACCTTGAGGTCATAAATGCATGGATTAACATTTCTGCATTTGAGAGCATAGGCCGTAATTTAGATATATTTTTGAGATGGAAAAATGCAGTTTTACAAATGCTAGAAACGTGGCTTTCTAAGGAAAGATTGCGATCAAGTAGCACACCTAGGTTCCTAACTGATGATGAAGAATTGACAGAGCAACCATCAAGTCTTAGACAGTGTTCTAGGTTATTACAAGCAGAGTTTTTAGGTCCTATAATTAACACCTCTGTTTTTTCAGAATTTAGCAGTAAGAAATTACTCGTCATCCAGTTTTTTATATCGACTATGCAATCCATTAGTTTTTCAAATTGGTGTGTTTCACCGGGCTGCGAAGAAATATAGAGCTGAGTATCATCAGCATAACAGTGAAAGCTAACACCATGTTTCCTGATGATATCTCCCAAGGGTAACATATAAAGCGTGAAGAGTAGCGGCCCTAGTACTGAGCCTTGAGGTACTCCATATTGCACTTGTGATCGATAGGATACATCTTCATTTACTGCTACGAACTGATGGCGGTCATATAAGTACGATTTAAACCATGCTAATGCACTTCCACTGATGCCAACAAAGTATTCAAGTCTATGCAAAAGAATGTTGTGGTCAATTGTGTCAAACGCAGCACTAAGATCCAATAAAACTAATAGAGAGATACACCCACGATCAGATGATAAGAGCAGATCATTTGTAACTTTAAGAAGAGCAGTCTCAGTACTATGATACGGTCTAAATCCTGACTGGAAATCCTCACATATACCATTTTTCTCTAAGAAGGAATATAATTGTGTGGATACCACCTTTTCTAGTATCTTGGACAGAAAAGGGAGATTCGAGATTGGTCTATAATTAAATAGTTCTTTGGGGTCAAGTTGTGGTTTTTTGATGAGAGGCTTAATAACAGCCAGTTTGAAGGTTTTGGGGACATGTCCTAGTGACAATGAGGAATTAATAATAGTCAGAAGAGGATCTATGACTTCTGGAAGCACGTCTTTCAGGAGCTTAGATGGTATAGGGTCTAACATACATGTTGTTGGTTTAGATGATTTAACAAGTTTATACAATTCTTCCTCTCCTATAGTAGAGAATGAGTGGAACTGTTCCTCAGGGGGTCTATAGTGCACTGTCTGATGTGATACTGTAGCTGACGGCTGAATGGTTGCAATTTTATCTCTAATAGTATCGATTTTAGAAGTAAAGTAGTTCATAAAGTCATTACTGCTGTGGTGTTGGGAAATGTCAACACTTGTTGAGGCTTTATTTTTCGTTAATTTAGCCACTGTATTGAATAAATACCTGGGGTTATGTTTGTTTTCTTCTAAAAGAGAAGAAAAGTAATCGGATCTAGCAGTTTTTAATGCTTTTCTGTAGGATATGTTACTTTCCCGCCAAGCAATACGAAATACCTCTAGTTTTGTTTTCCTCCAGCTGCGCTCCATTTTTTGGGCTGCTCTCTTTGGGGTGCGAGTATGCTCATTATACCATGGTGTCAAACTGTTTTCCTTAACCTTCCTTAAGCGTAAAGGAGCAACTTTATTTAAAGTGCTAGAAAAGAGAGAGTCCATAGTTTCTGTTACATCATCAAGTTGTTCTGAGGTTTTGGATATGCTAAGGAATTTGGATACATCAGGAAGATAACTTAAAAAGCAGTCTTTTGTGTTAGAAGTGATGGTTATATATATCAAGTATATAAAGTCTCTCAGGTAGATGTGCACTGCTTAGGGTAGTTCAAATTATAGTTCCCCCTAAAATGAAACTTCTGTCATTACTTACTCACCCTCATGACGTTACAAACCCGTAACTTCGTTCATCTTCAGAACACAAGATATTTTAGATGAAATCCGAGAGCTTTCAGAACAGGGTGAATAATTAATGAACTATCATCAAACACTGAGAAAGCTTTGAAGCAAAGATCTACAGCTGAGAGCAGTGTGCTCTGCTATAGAGTCTGTCTATGGAAGGATATTCCAGACCATTTACAAAAGGAATTGTTAATTAAATTTTCAATTGTGTTTTCCACATGTGACAAATTGTGACATAATCTAAACACACGTGCAAATCTTTCATTATTGGTTGCGTTTTCACAAATGCACAGTGACTGCCAAATTTCAAATGGAAAAGCAAAGATAATTTGCAACTGTATTGTCACGCACAAACAGAAACAAAATGCAAAATAAAATCCAGGCCTGGTCCTGTCTCGTCTTGCACTGTTGTCACTCCTCCTTTTATCCTCCTGGAGCTGGTGATTAACATTTCCTCCACCGGCCTCACTCCGTTCCCACGGCTCTCGGTCCTGCCCCACTCATCACAATCATTAATCAATATCACACAGAGAGTGCCTTTTTTTTTTTTTTTTTACAAAAATCACAAATGTGATTTGGTAGTGTGAATGAACCAAAATCAAAGTAAAGTCAGGATAAGTTGAGTT
The DNA here is from genome assembly GCF_963082965.1 of Carassius carassius. Lineage (NCBI taxonomy): Eukaryota > Metazoa > Chordata > Actinopteri > Cypriniformes > Cyprinidae > Carassius > Carassius carassius. The sequence goes on along the minus strand of NC_081790.1, from coordinate 238,507 downwards.
TTTCAAGGTGGACACTTGCTTCCAGTAAACGGAAATGGCTTCAGCATATCAAGACATTTTGGACAATGCTGTGCTTCCAGCTTTGTGGGATCAGTTTGAAAAAGACCCTGGTTTATTCCAGCATGACTGTGTCCCAGTCGTTATGAAACCAGTTTGAGTCATAATTGTTGGTTATTCATTTTTTCCTTCGTTTGTTTTGCAGGATTGAGATGGAGTGAGTGATGTCATGACGGCTGAGGACTTACACAGCTGAATTACAACAGATCTGCTATCACTTTGATAACAGTTTCTCATCTTTTATTCTTTCATGACATTATTATGGTATTTTGGTGCAAATTCATCAGTGACACTAAGTAGCAAGTAACATGGATAGATTGTGTGACATGCCCTCATTTCTGAAACACTTGTCACTTTTTAGTGTTTGACTTTATTAACATTTTTGTTCACTTTTGTATTATACTGGAATTAGATAAACAGCTGACTCTTATACTGATTCTTATTTTTGTCAAACAATAGTCTGATTTTATTTTTGATTTTTATTTTCTGATTTTACACAGGACAACATAGGATTCCTTTTATGATTCATCTGATTTTTATGTCAGCTGATTTTAGGGTGAGAGAAGAAACTATAATGAGGTGCTTGATGTGTCTTCTGGAGATCTGCACAGAGGAGGAATAAAACCAGCACTTTTGTACATCAAGCTTTATTTATATCAGCCAGAGAACAGAAATAACATATTCAGAAAATATGATTAAAATATTTAAAAAATAAAAATATTAATTATTCATTATGATTATTAATAATAATATTAATAATTAATATATTATTAACTAAATGAGTGATTTCCATCAACACAAACAGAGCTTGAGAAAAGCACAGAAACACACACACGCACACACACACACACACACACACACACACACACACACACTCTCTCTACACAACACCTGCTGATACACATCAAATCTGTCTGGATGATCAGGATATGACTGATCTGTGTCAGTGTAAGTAATCACTCGGTTGTTCTCAGACAGATGGAGGAGTTTGTTCACTGTGTTCAGATCCAGAGTGAGCTGATGGGAATCTGATGGAGATAAAACACATCAGAATCAGGAATTATGAATCTGTTTGATATTTTCATGTATCTGAACTCTTCATGTTCAGTGTATCATCAGTGTCTCAGTACAGATGACCAGATATCAGTGCACATCATCATTTACATCATCAGTTATTAAACTCTTCTACAGGAGAAACATGAACACACTCAGTGAGTTTTTCTGCTGGTTTTCTTACTGACTTACATTGTAGGAAGTCGTTTCTGATCCTGATGAATGCAGCTGTGGAAATCAACAGACATGAACAGTGTGATTCTCATGATCCTGTATCTATTCCTAACACATTTCTAATATGATGTTCTCCATGATATGAGATGATGATGGACTGGTTTCTGAGAGCAGATGAATCTCCAGGACTTTACCTCTGTCTGAGATCTTCTTGAGCTCCTCTTTGCAGAAATCCTCCAGTTTGTCTCTCAGCTGATGGACAGATTCTCTCAGAGCATCAGAAGAGACGAGAGAACTGAAGAGATCATAATTTACGTCTGTAGATTCAGGAGGTGCTGAGAGAGATTGGAAACTCTACAGAAAACAGAAATCAAACTCATCAGCTCCACACTTCACTCAATAACCTTCAGGAACATCAGATTTGATCTTTATTAGCGTTCTTCAGTCCAGCACTTTCACAGCATCAGCTTCATTCTCCTCATATTCATTAAATCTCATTAGAGCTACAGATTCTAGTATTCACCACTGTAATGAATTAACCTTCCTAATCATCGGGAAGAAGGAGGCGGGAACCGACGGACAATCAAACAACATTTTAATAAAGCAAAATAAACACAAAACAGCGCACCAGCCCCTCACGGATGACTGGTGCGCGCAAATAAAAACCAAAACACAACTAAAAGCCCAGGCCTGGTCCTCTCTCGTCCTTCACTGTCGTCGCTCCAGTTTTATATCCTTCCATCTCCTCCATGGGCCTCGAGACCGGCGGGTCGAACAGGTGTAGTTCATCTCCAATCACTCCACCGGCCTCGCTCCCATGTCCCTCGGCCCCGCCCCACTCGTCACAACCACATACACTGTTTGTGAACTTTCTAGGAAATAGTTTGGATGATAAATCATCTGCTAAAAACATAAATGTTCATCTAACAGTTCAAGCACATCAATGGAGTCTCATTGTAGAGTTGAGGAGATTTGTGCAGGAAAAACAGCTCAAAGATATGATTAGATTGATCGTTATGAGAACACTTTACAATACTAATGCACTAATATGAATGAATTCATTTTTAAAGCGCAGATAACCATGAGTATATGCACAGCTTCTTATGAACTAAATCATTCATTAATGATTACAATATCAGCAAATAATCAAGAGTCTACCTGATTAATAGATTAAGTAATATATCAGTTTACTTTAATTAATAGTATCAACCTGTATTAAATCCTTAATAACATAGTATTAATAGTGTAATTAAATGTGTTAATTACTAAAATGGGTCAAATGCATTTCAACTTACAGTTATCTGCTTTAATTAATCATTAGCTAATGATTTGTAAAGATATATTGATGTTATTACTTGTTGAGTGTGATGGCCTGGATTTAAACCACACAATTCTTAAACATTCATCTTTGCAGTTGATCAAGTAAAAGGACATTACTATTTTGGTTTGGTTTACGATCTTTATTTGTCATTGTATGGAGTCAGTGCATGGGTGTAGTTATTTGGCTTAAGGTTAAATAATCTAAACCAACAACATGTATGTTAGACCCTATTCCATCTAAGCTCCTAAAAGAGGTGCTTCCAGAAGTCATAGATCCTCTTCTGACTATTATTAATTCCTCATTGTCATTAGGATATGTCCCCAAAACCTTCAAACTGGCTGTTATTAAGCCTCTCATCAAAAAAACACAACTTGACCCCAAAAAAATAGTTAATTATAAACCGATCTCGAATCTCCCTTTTCTGTCCAAGAAACTAGAAAAGGTGGTATCCTAACAATTATATTCCTTTTTAGAGAAAAATGGTATCTGTGAGGATTTCCAGTCAGGGTTTAGACCGTATCATAGTGCTGCTCACCTTAGAGTTACAAATGAGCTGCTCTTATCATCTGATCATGGTTGTATCTCTATTGGATCTTAGTGCTGCATTTGACACTATTGACCACAACATTCTTTTGCATAGACTTGAACACTTTGTTGGCATTAATGGAAGTGCATAGTTTAAATCGTACTTATATGACCGCCATCAATTCGTAGCAGGGAAAGTAGAGGTATCATATCGATCACAAGTGCAGTATGGAGTACCTCAAGGCTCAGTACTAGGGCCACTACTCTTCATGCTTTACATGTTGGAATGTTTACATGTTACATGTACAAGAATCACTAGTTTGGGGAAACTAACTACATATTGCAAATAACTCTAGACAACTCTAGGCAGTGTAGACTGCATGCCCATTGTACGTGGCCCCCCAGCCAGTGGTGGAGGCATCCGTCTAAACTATAGCATGCCTGTAGACCTTTTCCAAGGGCACTCCTGCCCGAGAAATGTAAGATCTGACCACAGGGTGAAGGTTTGGCGACAGTCCGGTGTAACTTGGACCCGGTAAGTGGCGGTCTACCACTCCCACCTCGGGACTCGGCCATGAAGCCAGTGCCATATGCCCCAGGAGCCTCTGAAATAATTTCAGTGGGACCACCATACTGCCCTTGAACAAATTCAAGCAGGTGAGCACTGACCGTGCACATTCCATTGTTAGGTATGCTGTCTGTTCGACTGAATCCAACTCTATAGCACCGAGACTATGCAGATGCAGCACGGGAGCGTGCCTGGATGCAGGGGGCTGCCCTCAGCGACTAGCAGGCTGGGGCACTGTGGCCAACGAACAGGTGGAGGCAGCAGCTGCCCACCGGGGCAGGGTGTGACAAACCACCTCAGTCTGCTTCTGTGCAGCCGAGAGCTGCTGGGCCAGGCTTTCAACCATGTTGCCGAACAGGCCGGTCTGGGACAAAAGGGCATTAAGAAACCGAACTTTGGCGTCCCTTATATCGACCAGACACAGACACTTTTGGGGCTCCTAGACCACCATAGTGGACATCGCACAGCCCAGATACCGCAAAGTAACTTTCGCTGCTCGTAGCACGAGGTCAGTAGTGGTATGGAGTTTTCAGAGAACTTCTGGGTCATGACCATCCTTGTGCAGGTTCTTCAATGCCTTGGTCTGTTGCACCTGCATGAATATGTTCCCTTTTGTAAGATGAACAACTGCAGCATGAGAAATTTAGTTTTGACGCTGTTCTGTTTCATGAATTTGGAGTGATTTTGAGCAAACATTAGCTTTTTTTTTGTTTTTTGTTTAATGTTACATTTTTGATATATATTTCTTGTTTCAAACACTCACTTAATGTTCAATTTCTCAGAAAACAAGACTTCATATTTTAATTTTATATCTAAATTAAATATATCTTGATTTAAAGATTTTTACATATTTTAACTAAAAAAGCAAGACAAAAATACTGAGGAAGATATAATTTTTTTGCACTGTATGCAATATTTAATGATATGAATTAATGATTTACAGTTTTTTTCCAGTTGCTCACACACAAAATTTTCACTTGTCACTTGTCGCTTTCTGAAAGCTGACACTCAAAAAGCAGAAGCACACACCAAATCTGCAAAACCATACACTAATTCTCAGCGTTTGAGAGTTTTTTCCCCCCAGTTTTTTCATAAAACATGTTTTGCAAAACACAACACAATTCTCTACGGTGGCCGAGAGAGCTCAACATGCTGCAACTTAAGAAAACACATGCAAATTGAAAAAACATCAGCAAATGAAGAATTTGCAGCGTTTCGTTATATGCATGTGTTGTGATGATTTGCAGCGCGTTTCGTTATATGCATGTGTTGTGAAGGATTTGCAGCGCGTTTCGTTATATGCATGTGTTGTGAAGGATTTGCAGCGCGTTTCGTTAAATGCATGTGTTGTGAAGGATTTGCAGCGCGTTTCGTTATATGCATGTGTTGTGAAGGATTTGAAGCGCGTTTCGTTATATGCATGTGTTGGGAAGGATTTGCAGCGCATTTCGTTATATGCATGTGTTATGAGGATTTGCAGCGCATTTCGTTATATGCATGTGTTGTGAAGGATTTGCAGCGCGTTTCGTTATATGCAGGTGTTGTGAGGATTTGCAGCGCATTTCGTTATATGCAGGTGTTGTGAGGATTTGCAACGCATTTCGTTATATGCATGTGTTATGAGGATTTGCAGCGCGTTTCATTATATGCATGTGTTGTGAAGGATTTGCAGCGCATTTCGTTATATGCATGTGTTATGAGGATTTGCAGCGCATTTCGTTATATGCATGTGTTGTGAAGGATTTGCAGCGCATTTCGTTATATGCATGTGTTATGAGGATTTGCAGCGCGTTTCGTTATATGCATGTGTTGTGAAGGATTTGCAGCGCATTTCGTTATATGCATGTGTTGTGAAGGATTTGCAGCGCGTTTCGTTATATGCATGTGTTGTGAAGGATTTGCAGCGCGTTTCGTTATATGCATGTGTTGTGAAGGATTTGCAGCGCGTTTCGTTATATGCATGTGTTGTGAAGGATTTGCAGCGCATTTCGTTATATGCATGTGTTGTCAAGGATTTGCAGTGCGTTTCGTTATATGCAGGTGTTGTGAGGATTTGCAGCGCATTTCGTTATATGCAGGTGTTGTGAGGATTTGCAGCGCATTTCGTTATATGCATGTGTTGTGAAGGATTTGCAGCGCATTTCGTTATATGCATGTGTTATGAGGATTTGCAGCGCATTTCGTTATATGCATGTGTTGTGAAGGATTTGCAGCGCATTTCGTTATATGCATGTGTTATGAGGATTTGCAGCGCGTTTCGTTATATGCATGTGTTGTGAAGGATTTGCAGCGCATTTCGTTATATGCATGTGTTGTGAAGGATTTGCAGCGCGTTTCGTTATATGCATGTGTTGTGAAGGATTTGCAGCGCGTTTCGTTATATGCATGTGTTGTGAAGGATTTGCAGCGCGTTCCGTTATATGCATGTGTTGTGAAGGATTTGCAGCGCGTTTCGTTATATGCATGTGTTGTCAAGGATTTGCAGCGCGTTTCGTTATATTCATGTGTTGTGAAGGATTTGCAGCGCGTTTCGTTATATGCATGTGTTGTGAAGGATTTGCAGCGCGTTTCGTTATATGCATGTGTTGTGAAGGATTTGCAGCGCGTTTCGTTATATGCATGTGTTGTGAGGATATGCAGCGCGTTTCGTTATATGCATGTGTTGTGAAGGATTTGCAGCGCGTTTCGTTATATGCATGTGTTGTGAAGGATTTGCAGCGCGTTTCGTTATATGCAGGTGTTGTGAAGGATTTGCAGCGCGTTTCGTTATATGCAGGTGTTGTGAAGGATTTGCAGCGCGTTTCGTTATATGCATGTGTTGTGAAGGATTAGCAGCGCGTTTCGTTATATGCATGTGTTGTGAAGGATTTGCAGCGCGTTTCGTTATATGCATGTGTTGTGAAGGATTTGCAGCGCGTTTCGTTATATGCATGTGTTGTGAAGGATTTGCAGCGCGTTTCGTTATATGCATGTGTTGTGAAGGATTTGCAGCGCGTTTCGTTATATGCATGTGTTGTGAGGATTTGCAGCGCGTTTCGTTATATGCATGTGTTGTGAGGATTTGCAGCGCGTTTCGTTATATGCATGTGTTGTGAAGGATTTGCAGCGCGTTTCGTTATATGCATGTGTTGTGAAGGATTTGCAGCGCGTTTCGTTATATGCATGTGTTGTGAAGGATTTGCAGCGCGTTTCGTTATATGCATGTGTTGTGAAGGATTTGCAGCGCGTTTCGTTATATGCATGTGTTGTAAAGGATTTGCAGCGCGTTTCGTTATATGCATGTGTTGTGAAGGATTTGCAGCGCGTTTCGTTATATGCATGTGTTGTGAAGGATTTGCAGCGCGTTTCGTTATATGCATGTGTTGTGAGGATTTGCAGCGCGTTTCGTTATATGCATGTGTTGTGAAGGATTTGCAGCGCGTTTCGTTATATGCATGTGTTGTGAAGGATTTGCAGCGCGTTTCGTTATATGCATGTGTTGTGAAGGATTTGCAGCGCGTTTCGTTATATGCATGTGTTGTGAGGATTTGCAGCGCGTTTCGTTATATGCATGTGTTGTGAAGGATTTGCAGCGCGTTTCGTTATATGCATGTGTTGTGAAGGATTTGCAGCGCGTTTCGTTATATGCATGTGTTGTGAGGATTTGCAGCGCGTTTCGTTATATGCATGTGTTGTGAGGATTTGCAGCGCGTTTCGTTATATGCATGTGTTGTGAGGATTTGCAGCGCGTTTCGTTATATGCATGTGTTGTGAAGGATTTGCAGCGCGTTTCGTTATATGCATGTGTTGTGAAGGATTTGCAGCGCATTTCGTTATATGCAGGTGTTGTGAAGGATTTGCAGCGCATTTCGTTATATGCATGTGTTGTGAAGGATTTGCAGCGCGTTTCGTTATATGCATGTGTTGTGAAGGATTTGCAGCGCGTTTCGTTATATGCATGTGTTGTGAAGGATTTGCAGCGCGTTTCGTTATATGCATGTGTTGTGAAGGATTTGCAGCGCGTTTCGTTATATGCATGTGTTATGAGGATTTGCAGCGCGTTTCGTTATATGCATGTGTTGTGAAGGATTTGCAGCGCGTTTCGTTGTATGCATGTGTTGTGAAGGATTTGCAGCGCGTTTCGTTATATGCATGTGTTGTGAGGATTTGCAGCGCGTTTCGTTATATGCATGTGTTGTGAGGATTTGCAGCGCGTTTCGTTATATGCATGTGTTGTGAAGGATTTGCAGCGCGTTTCGTTATATGCATGTGTTGTGAGGATTTGCAGCGCGTTTCGTTATATGCATGTGTTGTGAGGATTTGCAGCACTTGTGTCGTCAAACTGATGTTTTTTTTATTTGCTGGTGTTTTTTCAATTTGCATGTGTTTTCTTAAATTGCAGCGCGTTGAGCTCTCTCAGCCACCGTACAATTCACTATGTAACAAAAATCTAACAGGAATTAATATTATGGCAAAGGTGTTTGCAAATGTTTGCTTTTGAAATGTGTTTGTGATATTTTGAATGCAGTGCTTCATTTTGCAAGAGATGCAAGGCATTTTGTGTGCAATTCTTTGACTTGTGTGTAAAGTTTTGAAAAAAAAGATGCAAAGTTTTGAAAATGTGTGTAAGCAAGTCTACTCTAAGACTTTCAAACGGAACTTCAAGACCTGCAGAAACCCTTTGTCAGTCTCAAGTTAAACCTCAGAAACATTGACTGGATCTCCTGTATATAAGCAGCTGGTTCCCAAACAAACCCCTCTGAGAGCGTTCAGCATTCATCTCTCTCTTCAGGATTTTACGAGGTATTGGAGATGTAAAAAACAACTACAAGTATTGTTTGTTTAAAACCTTTCACAGCCACCTGCAGAACATAAATCAAGCCTGGCCTCTGTAACCTGCCCAGATACAGACTCGCTGGATGTGAGCAGGACTCTGATAAAACAAGGATATTTATGACTAAAATCCACCTTTACAGTCTTGGTGGCAGGTTTTGAAAGATAAGATCCACTGCCAGACAGCAGGAATGCATCAGGTGTGGGATTCTGGATGAGATTTGTGTGATACTGATGTCTGACGCCTGAGGGAATAAAACTGAGAAGATTGCACAGTTTTGCCGTTTTGCGTGAGCTGTGCTTTATGCATCGCTGTACTATTTTTGACCACACCTTCAAGATGCATCGTTTGGTGCATGACATGAGGGTGAGTAAATAATGACTTGCATTTTTTTTTTTTGGTGTATTTTCTATAATTTAAATCATGTTTTTTTTTTTCATCTGAAATGTGCCTTGACTTATATATTCCAAAGCACCTTATGTAATGCAATTAACATCAAGCAAGCAAAAAATGCACAAATCACAAATCACAAGCATTTAGATTTTTCTTCAAATGCATTTATTTAGGCTTGCCTTTTTATAATAAATATTGTTTATAATGTATAATATATGTTTATAATTTTTTTTTTTTTTGTATTGTGCTGCAATTTATAGCCCAATATGACGTAAATAATGCAATTAACATCAAGTGCAACACAATTGGATTCAGCTTCACTTTAAAATAAATTTGTTTAGTTTTGGAGTTTACAATAAATGTTGTTTCTAATAAATGCCACTATAAATTTTGTTGGCATTATGCTTAAGTTTCTCATTCCTGTTATGAACAGGACTGATGTTTGAAGTGTTTATTTTGTTTGTAAACATTTGAATGACTAGTATTCCTGAATGTAATAATAAAAAGTGACTTCTACACAGAAGCAACTTCTCTCTGTTTTTCTCTTAACAGTGTGACTTATTTTCTGGGAGATTCAGTGTGATTGCTAGCACTCATAGATGCACTGTTGCTTTCTGAAACTCATCAGACAGAATCAACTCTGCACCGAAAGCATGAAAAGATCCCTCTATTCACTGCACGTCTGCCTGGGCTTAACAGAATAAAGCTTGAATAGACGAACTCACACATACACATTGAGTCCAGAGGCACACTGAGCTAATGACCTTCAATCTGACCACGCTGGAAAAGGAAGAAAGCAGGAACAGAGCCGGAAACTGGCCATGCAACACTGAAAAGAAAGAATGGGAGCGAGAGAGATGGGAAAGAATGTGTTCGGACCTCCTGTCTTTGTTTCCTTAAGTTTTCAAAGGATTTAGAGGAGAAACCCTCCTCTGATCCAAGCGTCCATTCAGCAGGAATTCCTGTGTAAAAATGCTCCGGTTGGGCCTTTGGTTGATGAAAGCGTTCAGACACACAGACGGCACTGTGTCTTCCTTCAAATGCTACGACACACAAACAGAGCAAATGATGAGAGCAAAGTGCAAAAAAAAAAAAAAGAAAAGAAAGAAAAACAAAAAACAGTTCTATACATTTACAGTCAAACACAAATATGTATCAGTTGAAATTTTAATTAAAAAACTTAACTTTTTAAGTTTTAAATGCAAATTTTAACTGTTTAAATATATAATGCATGTTTTGAAGTTTTAAATACAAAAATTCTAATATTTAACTGTATTTAAAAAAAGTTTTTTTTTTTTTAAATATATCATCCCTGGTTTAAGTTTTAAATAAATATGAAATGTTGAAAAACATTTTTACTTTTGAAATATATACTACCTGCTCTTTATATAAAAAGTCGTTCCATGTGCATCCTGGGCACCTGCATGAAAACAGTTTGTTCAGAAATCCTCACTCGGGTCACTGCTCTCTCCTGACAGTGACCTCTAGGCTAAAGGTCACAGCTGTGCTGCCCTTGATCTGTTCAGATGTGTGCTGACCTCCGAGTGCAGTGTGTTTAACAGATGATCACATGACCTCGTTACCAGCGCTGAGGAATGTTGCTCTTAAAACACCGTGTTTCTGATAAAAATGACAAAACATCACTTTTTATGGATAGTTATGTTACAGTCTTTTGCATTACATTCAGATTAACATTGAGGCACAGAAGCAGTTTATATAACATATATATATAAAGTCACCTTTATTTATATAGCGCTTTAAACAAAATACATTGCGTCAAAGCAACTGAACAACATTCATTAGGAAAACCGTGTCAATAATGCAAAAATGATAGTTAAAGGCAGTTCATCATTGGATTCAGTGATGTCATCTGTGTTCAGTTAAATAGTGTCTGTGCATTTATTTGCAATCAAGTCAACGATATCGCTGTAGATGAAGTGATCCCAACTATATATATATTTTATTTTTTACATTTGCTTATAATTTTAAAGTGTCATTAAATCAGTGTATTGACAGCTCATCTCTGAAGCAGCTTGAGTGTGAGTGTGTGTGTGATTGAGTGAGAGTGTGTGTGTGTGTGTGTGTGTGTGTGTGTGTGTGTGTGTGTAAATCAATTCTGGACTGCTGTAGCTTTTAAAAGTCATACTGTGATAAAGCAATATGCCATCTTTCAATCCCATCATCAGTAAACAGCACATCAGATTTGTACAGAAAGAGAATTCACATTATTTTGTTACACACGACTAATTGGTTTAGAATTCAAGTCTGGCTGATGTGCATTTCTGAACGAATCATTAACAGTCCAGACAGCCAATCACAAGCTTTGTCTTTAATTCTGAGCATGTTCTGGAGGCTTCATTTAAACTCTGGTATAATTACCATTTTAATTCAGATCTGTGCTGAAGCTCCCACAGCATTAACAGAACAAGAGATCGATATCTGTGTCTCTAGCACCACTGTGTGGATAGGATTACAACAGGACCATAAACACATACAGAAGTCATTTAATCTACTACATACAATATATTTAATATACAATTAATTAAAAATAATAATTTAAAAAGCGTGTGATTGGCTGTTTAGACTAAAGTCACATGATGCATGTAGAAGTACATCTGTGATCAGTCTATGCAGATCTCATCCTCTCTCTGATTTCAGTAGTTCAGTATTTCTCACAGAATCCTTGATGAATTCAGCACATCTTTACACGTGCATCGCTGATCTCTCAGTCTTCTGAAGAATCCTCTGGAGGAAGATGTGATGATGATTTTCACCACACAACCGGTTCATGAAAAGCGCTCAGGCATCTAATTATATAACTAACTCTGTTATTACTGAATTCCTGCTTCATCTGCATCAGAAACACCACCAAACAACCAAATACTTAAAACTTATACACTACTGAACGTAGAAGCTTTAAATTATACAAAAATCACACACAAAAACATTTAAAACTAACGTTTTTGAATTGCATCTGAAGTATTACCATAAAATAACAGACAAAAGACTATTATCTGCAAACAAGAAACATCTTTGTTTATTATTAACTTACATTTCTATTAATATTTATATTAAAAACTTAACTGGATATATGATTTTATGTTAAAATGTAGGCTATTTAATTAGAATCAGCAAAAATCTGCTCATTGTGAAAACAAATGTTTTATTAAAATATTATAGTTAAAATATGACCAGCTGTGGAAAAAGAAATAATTTAATTAGTTTAACGTCTGCAAGATGAGATTATAATTTCATAAACTTGGTTATTGTGTATTTAAAACACATTCAGTTTATTGATTCATTATTTCTTTTTGAAATCTTACTCTATGACGTACAAATACGCATCGTTTAATATTAAGTGTATTAGTTTATATTACAACCTTGTGAAAATTTAACCAATTCAGATGATAAATCTTAAATTAAATTTATGCCTATAAAATTGTCCAATTATTCAACACAGATTCTTTAAACTCACTCAATTAACCCAATTAACCCTTGGATTGTTCTGTTATTATGGTTATTACAACAGCTCAGTCCGAAATCTTCCACATATTACAGTTTTCTGAAAACTTCATTCATCAATATCAATAGTTTCTGAAAATCTAAAGCATCTAACAATATTATACACCGGCTCAAATGCTAAACCTTTCCAAATTTCCTAAGAAATACATTTTTTTCTTCAATTTATTAATATTTCACACACACACACTATTCAGTCGTTGGAGCGCTCACAGAATACTCCCGCGCTTTCTGTTTGCCATTGGCGCCACCTGGAGGAAAAGCGCGGGAACTGCGGCTGTTATTCCTCATGTGTGCAGCAGGTGTCTCTCTGTGAGGAAAAACGAGGAAATGCAGCATCTGTAGTTTACAGATTAGGAAAATATATGCATTTCCTACATTAAGAGCAAAAAACGACCCAAATTGGGCGAAAGTAACGCGGTACTTTATTTTAAATCATCAAAGATGCAACCATTCACATGTTTTCAAGGTACGATGCTAACGATGCTAAGATTTTCACGTGTATCCCTGCATACTATCTGCTTTAAACAGGATTGAAATTACTATCATCACATATGATTTAAGATGGATGGTGCGCATATTGGGACGCAGGCTATGTCTTGAAAGTATTATCATGGTCGTATAATATGTAAAGAGGATCTAACTCGGATGTGTGATCAAACTAAAGATGTTACGTAACGTAGGGGGTGTGTTTGTGTTCGCAGCATCCGTGGCAGTAATGGCGGAGGATCCGGTTACAGCTCTCCGATCAGCTGCTGATCAGATGGATTGATTCTGTGTCCGATCCTCCGAACCGAGTCATCATCCGAACCGAGTCATCACCCGACTGAAGGCGGATTACAGCTCGTTCGTGACGCGAGTCTGAAGCGGTGTAATCATGGATGTGTTCGGCTTTCTCAATCTAAACGAGCTCGCTCTGGGGCTGTCAAACCTCTCCATGTTCCCCTACTTTGACATGGCGCATTATATCATATCAGTGATGAGTCTGAGAGAGCAGCCAGGTGAGAGAAACCGAACCGAATAACCTTTAATACACTTTAGCTGTAGTTCACCTGAACGCGAGTCAGTGTCGGAGTCAAATCCGAACGAATCTCTTTCAGGTTTATCCCATTTATGCAGTCACATGCACAGTATTTGGACACTTAAAGGTTTTTTTTAATGTTGTTATATTATTCTTAATCATTGTTTATGTGTGCTTTAACAGGTTGTCAACACTTTTGACATGAGCCTCTTCGTGCTCACATCTTTAGTGCAAGTCAAACTCATAACATTTGCATTCTATGTTTATTTTTTTTTTATATTGAAGTTGTGTTAATAATCCGAGATCTCTTGATCGGTCGCTTTATAATAATTAGATATCTTTAAAACATCAGTTTTAAAGCAGTCACAACACTGTTTATCAATGACTTTATGAATGGCAATAGGTGCACAATGAGGCTTCTGTTCTCTTTATATCGCATTGATGTTTATGATGATTCTAGAGCAGGTCAGTGTGTGTTTAAGTGTGAAAGCAGAAGTTACACGATCAAAGGCCAAAGGAAAGAGAAGTGCATGTAATCATTAACTCTCTGTCTATATTTTATCTGTTTTTCTCACAGAAGCATGCAGATGTGTGGTTAAACATGCATTTTTGCTGCATGCAGGGTGGAGGCATACATTCTGTTTGCCTGGTCGTTTTGCATTAACCAAACATGCATTTGCATGAACCGAAGTGTGTTTGGCCAGTGCTGAGACCAGCCCTTTGCTCCTGCGCTGGGGGTTTGTGTTGAGCAGTAATGCATGTGCTCTATTGTATTGCAGCAGCTGCAGTAAATCACAGGCTATTTTAGAAACTGACCTGCGTGGCATCCCGTTCTCTTCTATTGTCCAGCACTGAACTATCTGGAGAGGGAATGAGACCCAACACGTCCTGGTGTTTAGATCCAGTGGGAAGAGAGTCTCAGGAATGTTTTAGGTTAAATGTGTTTCTGTTTTACCTGCAGTATATTGTCTCCAACACTATCCAGAGACTGACATCCAGTGCATCTAATAATCCTGCAGTTACTGTTTATAGTCTGTTTTCCAGGAAGAGAGACTGAAAGTGCTGTGTTTTTGTCAATGTTTAGAAGCCCACTAGCATTGTCAGACACTGCTGGCAAAAACTTTCTTTTTTTGTGCATTGATCAATTTTGTATGGAAGCCCGTTTCCGCCACGGATTACATTTTTTATTTTAAAATTTATTTAATAAGGTTATTGTGACTTTTTATTTCACAATTTTGACTTTTTCACAGAATTGTAAAATATAAACTTGCAATTGTGAGTAATAAAGTCAAAAACAGAAGATCTGTATTGCAGCCTGTTAAATGCTAAACTATTATATAGATGAGAACTTGTTAAATTTATGACTCCGAGCTTAAATTTGAGACTTGGATTAGAGACTTGTCTTCTGAACGATCACTGTTTCTTCATCTAGTTGAGCTTCACAGTCAATATCTGGCAAAGGTTGTTTTTGGTCGTTAGTTTCTTGGAGCTCAGTTTCTAGCTTATTACAGAACTAAAAGAACAGAATTTTTTTAAACTATGTCCATGCAGCTAATTTGACGAAACTAAGAAATAAAGCAAGAAAAAGTTGAGTGTGTGTGTTCAGCTGTGTAGTAATGCGCTGCTTGTGATGATCTTGCAGGCGTCTGAATGCAGACAGGTACATTTCTACAGCATGACTTTAACACACACACACACACACACACACACATCTCGTCTCGTGCTGTTCTGCTTCTGTGTGTGTGGTTTATCTGCCTCGCAACACACTGAGAGTATGCTGGGTGTATGTGTGTGTGTGTGTGTATGTGTGTGTGTGTATGTGTGTGTGTGTGTGTGTGTGTAGTTTATCTACTGAGAGCATGTGTGTGTGTGTGTGTGTGTGTGTGTGTGTGTGTGTGTGTGTGTGTGTGTGTGTTTATCAACTGAGAGCTTGTGTGTGTGTGTGTGTGTGTGTGGTTTATCTACTGAGAAGCATGTGTGTGTGTGTGTGTGTGGTTTATCTACTGAGAGCTTGTGTGTGTGTGTGTGTGTGAGTGGTTTATCTACTGAGAAGCGTGTGTGTGTGTGTGTGGTTTATCTACTGAGAGCTTGTGTGTGTGTGTGTGTGTGTGTAGTTTATCTACTGAGAGCATGTGTGTGTGTGTGGTTTATCTACTGAGAGCTTGTGTGTGTGTGTGTGTGTGTGTGTAGTTTATCTACTGAGAGCATGTGTGTGTGTGTGGTTTATCTACTGAGAGTGTGTGTGTGTGTGTGTGTGTGTGTGTGTGTGTGTGTGTAGTTTATCTACTGAGAGCATGTGTGTGTGTGTGTGTGTGTGTGTGGGGGTGTGTGTGTGTGTGTGTGTGTGTGTGTGTGTGTGTGTGTGTGTGTGTGTGTGTGTGTGTGTGTGTGTGTGTGATGCATTGACTCGTATCTCTGATGGGTCTCTCTCGATGTCATGCGTTCTCTGCTTTAGTGGCTGTATCATGTGATCAGGATGAACTGTCCTGTGAACTTGTGATGTCATCTAGGATCACATGACCTGATTAACTCCGTGAAGGCCGTGGTGTTTATCTGTGTTCAG